>NC_056725.1:1509751087-1509968587 GCF_019279795.1 Protopterus annectens
TTTTCCCCCTTCTCTCCTAGACCTGTTTACTGATATCACTATCTTCACCCAGTTGAGAGCCTGACATCCACAGGCTAGATAAGAGTCTTATGACCCATTTTGTCCTCGCTGGAGTGCCTAATTAAGGTTTAATGGAGAAGACCTCCCTACCCCATAGTAGTTCCTTTGAGCTCCACTTAACTGTTGCCTTTTTGTGGAGAATTCCCCCTGCAGGCTGACCTCCCCAGCCAGTGTGGTTGCACAAAGGCAGTGTGTATGTGGAAAGCCTGTGCTACACAAGGTTAGCACTTAATGTTCTTTGTAGGTGTCACCCAAACTGCAAGCCATAGCCACCAACCCCCACCCAGGATGGGTGAGACAGCATTGGCTGCTTATTCCCATCCTCTTCCTCCTCTCTGTGGATTATGCAACCTCAAAGCCACTAATCCCATTCATCTCATCAAGAATAGAATCATGCCTTCATCCCTCTATGCCACAGATTCAGGGACAAGAAGACATGTTATCTTGATCACTGACTTCACAATGTGTGTGCGACCTGATTTCCATCTGCTTCTTACAAAACCTCTAAATGGCGAGTACAAGCATGCCTTTCACAGTTTGTGATAAATGTCAAGGACTGCCTACTAAAATCATGTGCAAGAGCCACTCTTAAAAGTGTTTGATCCTGCGGGAAAAGTGGAGGTGGTGACCACTTGGTGAAAATTTGCTGTCAGAGCTCTTCTATGTTGTGCAAACATGTACTACTGACCTTGTTACTAGATTTAAGTATCCCTACAACAAAAATAGTTACATTTTAGATGACTTAAGTATCCTTATGACAAAAATACTTTCATTTTTTATGACTCCATTGGGAGATCTAGTGACCAGTAGTAACCAAACTGAAGCTGACCTTCATATGGGTAATGCTGGAAGTCTTAATATAAAGTTGCTAGACTTCAAATGTAGGGCCTTAGTAACTAAACTTGATGTTATCCCTTTAAGAATGACATGGGTCATTGATCAGAACTCATCTCATTAATATATTAGGGTACAGTGGTAAATGCAGTTAAAAAATGCATCAGGTGAGGATATTTTCCTTTTATGTGAAGAATTCATAGCACTCCATAATTACATACAGCAGTTCCTGTATCTGAGATTCTAACATTAATATTTCTACAACATCTTATTGTTGGGATACTGTTGCCTTCTGCAAGAGTCCAAGTCACTTCACTGAGAGAATGAATTCATTCATAAACAAATTTGAACTTAAGACTATCAGGGGACTTCAGTAAAGCCTACATGGATTTTTTCCATTTGCACATCGCACCTCGATCCGTACATGGGCATAAACAGTTTTAGATTCAGTAAACCCAGTGTAGTGGTGTGCAAGCACGTGCAAGCAGGGAAACTTCTGTGCAATGCAAATTTTGGCTTAAGTAGCTGAATTTCATGCAAATAAGCCAGGTGGAGTGATCCAACATGATGTAATGCATCTGTGCAGACTCCATGTCCATGTCAGTAGTGTACACAGCAACTGTCCATGTACAGGAATCTACACTGAAAGAAAGGGATGTAAAAGTCCACAAATATAGACATAATTCCCCTGAAAAGGTAAGATCACATACATAAATGTGCAAAATATACATTGTGGCTGTCTGAAAACATTAGAGATTATGCAAAATTAATACTTGTTTTTAATAATTTCTGCATGTTTGCTCTATGCGCCACATTGTACAAACATGCTTAACATAAGCTGTCTGAAAACATTAGAGATTATGCAAAATTAATACTTGTTTTTAATAATTTCTGCATGTTTGCTCTATGCGCCACATTGTGCAAACATGCTTAACATAAAAATTTTTTAAAAAATTGTAAAATAACACTTATAATGCACTTCAGACAAATGTACTGTAAGACTTTGCATTGGGTCTGTACAATATGCATTCGTGCTGTTACCCAGCTTAAACAGCTATGAACTTGTAGTTTCCAGGCTGTCAGCATGAATATTATGCAAATTAGGGGTAAATGGTCTGGATTTGTTTAATCACTAAAGGGAGCAACCGTGTCCACATATACATATCTTGTAGGTTCCTATACAGTGTTTATGTACCCACTGGATGAGGCTGACATCATGGGCTGTGTCATGTTACTTTTAGGATTTTTAGTGCTCAGTGAGCATGTTTGTGCAGCTCTCCACTTGCTGCAAATAGTTTGGGCATAGCTTAGCATGTCCGTGTGACCAGACCACCCATCCCACAGTCATGACGTAAACAGCTAGGAATGAAAACCGGATATACTCAATTAATAATATATAGTTTTGTATAAGCTATGCTGCATGACACTGTGCATAGCATCACATCATGCAATAAAGTAGGGCTGTAAATCATGTCAATTGTATCTTAAGCAGGTGAACTACATCATAATTAGACAATCCCACCTAGTGGACCTACACCACAACTGTATAAAGTATGCAAACACCCTACATTCTGATTTACCCTCAATAGCCTGGACCATTGGAGTAGAGACTTCGACATTTTAACTGAGATAATGCTACAGGCTGCTGCAGCTATTCTACAACTCTATGTGCTAGATGCTGAAGTCAATGCTAATGGTGCTGCTGACAATAGGCCTAGGCCAAGGAGGAGAAGAGTGTACAGGCCCAGGGTAATCTATCAGGAACTACATGAGCTGGACATTGTAGAACATTACAGGGTGGACAGGGACATATTACAAGAAATCAGTGAGTTCTGCTGCCCTCAGCTCAGAGACAGAAATAACAGAGGGGAACCCATCCCAGTGGAAACTAAGGTATGTGCAGCCCAAAGGATACTAGCTACAGGTAATTTTCAAAGGCCAACTGGGGACATGATGGGGGTGTCACAGGCATCTGCATCCAGGATACTCCACCAATTCCTGGATGCTATGCTCCCACATGCCAGTGACCACATATATTTTCCCCTTTCTCCTGAGGTGAGGACCAGCAATATGCAACACTTCTACCATGTAGCACACTACCCTGAAATACTGGGTGCCATAGATTGCACTCATGTACATATCGACACCACCTGGTGACCAGGGTAGAATCTACATTAACCACAAGGGGTACCACTGCATCAACTGCCAAGTCATGTGCAATGCCCAGGGGATTATCATGAATGTGTGTGCTGGCAACTCTAGCAGTTATCACGACTCCCATATCTGGCACACATCATTGCTGTACCAGATGTTTGTTAGGAGGCACATCCTGGAACTGTGGATGCTGACACCCATGAAAGAACGCCATAATGAGGCACATGCACAAACTAGGAACATCATAGAGTATGTGTTTGGGCTTCTGAAGTCACGGTTCCAGTGCCTCGATATATCTGGTGGAGCCCTGCAGTATATTCCAGCCACATCTGCACAGATATTCACAGTACATCCTAAGCTACACAATCTGATCCTGTGGAAACAGTTGCAGCAGGATCAACAAAATGAAGAGATACACAGCCCCCCCCCCCACCAGTCCCTAGGTCACCAAAGCCACAGTCACAGGAGGACTCGAGGAGGAACCTCCAGCTGATATCCCTGTAAGCAGATGTAGGCATGCTCTGTATGCCCTAGCTTTGGCTAAGAGACAACGCATAGGACATTCACTGACAACCTAGGGACCTAGGGGCTAACACCGTGCTTTTACTCATGTACATATATTAAAATTGATGACGGCCAACTTACACATCCTGTACCTATCAATGTATTGGCTGTGTACTGCTTGCATCAGACAGAGTCAACCCTGAACTACATTTGTGTCAACTGCTGCATTTGCAAGGTAAGTCCATAACCTACACAGTAGTCTAGTGGATTATTATACTATGTCATTGTAGCTTTAGACCGGGCACATTATGCAAGTAACTATAGTGGGCTATTTGAACAGAAATCACACCCACACGGGACTACAGACACCCATTCTACTATCATGTCACCATTTGTAATAAGTAGGCCTCATGCATGGAATGTTCATGCATTGAAAAATGCTGCATTTGATGGACTATTAGGACATCTGAAGTTCAGATTTCCAGCAGTCTTCTCTCATTTCATGTGTAAATGATACCACATTTGACAGCAAACCATAATTTAGTGTGAAACACACATAAATATGAGTCAAACCTGAGTAATTGCTGTAAACATCTGGACAGTGGTGAGTCATACCATGTCTCCCTAAGACATCATGTAGAAACTTTGAAAATGTATGGCACAGTATATGAATATGTACATATATTGTGAAACCATATGTTCCCATCTATGGCAGCAACAACACCCCCATTCTCTACAGCCCCCTGTGTTTGCTGGATTTCACCACACATACAACTGAACAATTACTATTTAATATAATTAATTCACTTGCTTTCCTGGTTAATTCTAATATTGGGTAATTTTATTTTTCAATCTGGTAATTACCACCAAATAAATTTGGAGAGGAAAAGGATTGGGGGCAGGTAGAGGCACCCCTTGGAACAAAAGTTGGGTCCTTGCACTTTGGAGTTTTAGGTTTAGACCAGGGTGAACAACACCTTGTTTGGACCTAGGGCAACATTAGGAACAACTGATAAGGATCAACTTGTTGCCAACTCCTTAGTGTATGGTGTTAGGGAATGGCCTACATATTACATGTGGTCCTTTACTTGGGTTACAGGGTAAAATCATGAGGGTTTACATGACCACCACAAATACACCTCTGCCTCCTTGAATGAAATGATTGATTTTACATGAAGTACATATTAGTTTTTTTTTATAGTTTAGGGATCAATTATTCTTACCATAAGATAGATTTAGTCCAACACAATGATCCTGATCAGGGTGCCAGATTGATTTCCATTTCCGGGGTTCAACCCCAATATCAAAATTCCAGATTGGAATCACAATCCCCATAAGTGCACAAAAACCCCATATCACATTTTGGATTGGAAATTGAAGGAGTTATGGGGAAAGGAGATTATGTTGTATCCAATCTGGTATTTCTAACCATCGGTGATGGAGAATATTTTTCACAAGATATTTGGGCCTTTTTGCATCGGTATTGGAAGTCACCCTTTTTTCCAATTTATAATTCTTACCATTGATGAATTGGTCCCCATTAGTTATTCCTCAATCCTTGTTAACAAATGGTTGAAAAGGGCAACTTTTATCGGGCAATTCGCTCAAAAATGAAAAACAATTTTTTGGGTTGTTCTTTTGGCATTTATATTTTGATACAGGTTTGTTTGTTAGAATAGGGAAATATGTGCTATATATTTTCGATGAATGTTCATTTTGAAACTACTTTTAGATTCCTTATTTTTCATTGTTAAAATTGAATTTGTTTACGATGATTTGATTGAATTTTGGATTTATTTTGAACACTTCCTTACTATTATAAAGATTACAAGACACTACACATCACATTTACCAACTTTTTTATCATTTACACAGTTTATGTAACACACGTCCAGTATTGGTGTGAACCTTTAAATGTGTATATTTTGTTGTGAAACATGGGTTTTGTGACTACATTTTCTAAAACCAATATTTTCACATGAGAGTTCCCACCCCAATTTTTCAATAACATATTCGGAGTTAGGATGAGATTTCATTAGGGGAATTATATCCAGCAATGATGATGCACAAACATGAATGACTATATTGCATATATAGCACCAGCAAGTTATCACTAAGGTTACTGAGGAAGACTTATCAAGAGGTTATCCACATTAAGGTTAGACTTTTCAAAGAGATTGTTAGGGGCTTTCTGGCATTGATTTGCTCCAGGTTGGCAATATGTAATAAGACAGGCCAGTTTAGAGTTAGTTTAACATCACAGACCAGTTAAATAGTAGTGAAAAATCAATACAGTTAAAAGTATGAAAATGAATGGAAGTGTTTTTTTAAGGATGAATGACATAGGTTTTTTTTTTATAAGGGTGTCAAATTAAGGGTAGGAGGGGTAAAAAATATTGTAAAAACCTGTAAGTGTATTAACCTACCTGGAACAAGATTTTTAATTATTTAATTTAAGAGTGGCCATTGTTCCTAAGTGTATTTTACAAGCCAGTCAGCTTTAGTTGGTTTTAAATGAGGATGTTAAGCAAAAAGTACAGGTACATTACACCAGGCAGGGGTTTATTTTTTTGGTATTATGCCAACAATGTCCAGCGTTTTACGTTGTTAAAAAAGGCGTTTCATAAGGAGGCCGCATTTAGTACATTTATGACATCTAAAGCACAAAAGCACTAAGTCTAAGTGCAAAAGCACACTACCTATGTATGTGCAAGAGTTCCTGTTTTGTTTGTGAGTTCCTTCCTGGTCAGGGGGGACCATGGGGGCATGTGTCTTGCATGGGAGGCATGGGAAACATACTGGATTTGGAGGCTAACAAAAAACTGGTCTGAATGAATCCATGAAGCATTGTTCCATATTTGAAAATTGAACAATATACACAATACATAAAGTAAAATGTAATTTTACTATTCTTATTACCTATTTATTTATTATTTTGTTAAATTAACATTTTATTAATTTTTATGCAGCATCATCTAAAGTTTTTATTTTTTTTTTTAATTTTTTATTTTATTTAATATGCATATTTATGATGCATGTGGTTACAGAATAATTAATTTTCATTGTGTTGTATATTGTGGTGTTGTGTTTTTTTTTTTTGAATGATTTAATGCTTTTTTATTTGTTTTTTTTTATTTATTTATTTATTTACTAATTTTTTTTTTTAGTTTTTTAAAACTGAGTAGTGCAAAAACAGGAAAATTGTTGTATCTGATGAAGTCTTCGATTGATTGTGTGGTGTGGTGCTTGCTGCTGGAGTCTGTTGTTGATTAATAAACTGTTTGAAGATTATTTTGCCTGATTGTGAGCTGTTTTTGCCCGAGCTACTGGACTGGTGTGGCTGCCTTTCTTTTCTTTTTTGAAGTTGTATAATGTATTATATGTTATGTGCTCAGTCATTGACAGAGCTAATTGAGTTTTGCCACAGGCTTGCCCATCCAAATGTAAATAGATAGACATGCCCAAAATGGGTACTGTTGTCACGTAGCTAGGATACAAAACAGTTTTCTGACTGCTGGGCTACTAGCTGCAGATGACAGTAAGAAGCAATGTGACTCTGCAGTACTCACAAGCTGTTCACCACATGACTTGTTTATATCCTCTAGGTTTAGTTCACCTGCAGTCATTTGCAAAGCAGACTTGAGGCATAGCACATGCATTAAGTACTGTGATTTGCAGTGTGTAAGACTAAATAGATAGGGATTTTAATCTCACTCCAGCCCACTTGGAATCCTCAACTGGCATGAGTTTGCACTTTTTGGCCCTGGCAGTTGATACAGGCCTCCAAACTCTTGCCCTACACAGGGCCTGCTGATGTCATCTACCATAAGATTACTTAAAGCCAGATTAATGCTAGACTCGAGCCATGGCACGTGCATTAAGTGCTGTGATCTCTACAGTGTAAAATTAGATTGGTAGAGGTTTTAATCTCACTCCATCTCACTTGCTGTGTGTGTGTGTGTGTGTGTGTGTGTGTGTGTGTGTGTGTGTGTGTGTGTGTGTGTGTGTGTGTGTGTGTGTGTGTGTGTGTGTGTGTGTGTGTGTGTGTGTGTGTGCATCAGAATGAATCATCATGCACCTTATCAACAAAGTTATAGGTAATCTCCAAACACTTGCCCCTACTTAGTTTGAATTTGTCAAAGGGAGATAATGCCTGTGAAACATTGTGGACTTCTTTGAGTCAGTCACCAAGGCCCTGGATGAGATGAAATCTGAGCATACAGCCTACCTACACCTATCCAAGGTGTGTGACACTATCCCTCACTCAGGCATCATTTACCAACTCATCCAGCTAGGTATCAACCCTTATATCATTAGATGGGTTGCTAACTGGCTCACTGATAGAACCCATATGATCAAAATAGGGGAATCCACCACCAACAGCAGATCTGTAACCAGTGGTGTTCCATAGGGATCTGTCCTGGTATCCTTGCTGTTTGGAACCCAGTTCTCCAAAGTATAAGCTAAAACTAAAGGTCTGTGGCTGACAAAGTTTGCTGATGACTGCAAACTAGGAGCAGTCATAAAATCTCCAAACAATGTTAACATCCTACAAGAGGGTCTTACACATACAAATGATTGATGCCAAAGTTATGGCTTTAACCTCAATGCAAAAAAATATATTATGTCCCTTGCAGTATGCGTGATGTTCCTTCTAACTACCACATCAATAACAACACACTAAGTATGCACTCACTGGTGAGAGACCTGGGCACACAGGTTAACAGTAACCTTAACTTTGATCACCACATCTCCATAGTGGTAAGAAGGGTATTCTATATTGCTCATCTCATAAGTAAGGCCATTACATCCAGAAAATGAAGAAAGTTATAACCTCTTTATACTCTCCTCCCTCATCAGCCCAGTAATGGAATACAAGGGCCCTTTTGGTATGACCTTTCTGGGTCTATATTAGAACATTGAATATTTAACAGTTCAAATCAATAAAGGTCGACCTTTAGTGATCGAACTGTTAAAATATTGAATGTTCAGAAAAAAAATAAAAATAACAAAAAAAAAACTAAACGGTGTAGGCAGGGGGCAAGCCCCCCCTGCACCCCCCCACATGGGGGGCTGTACCCTCAACACCCCCCGCTACTTAAATATACCAACTCCAAGACCACACTACATTGAAGTAAATGGAAATCTCCCCTTACGGAGATTTCTGTTTACTTGTTCGATATTTTGCAATTTTGCTATTCTTGTGTCGACAATGTCAGATTCGACATTGTCGGCTTTCAAGATTGTAATATAGACCCAACCTTTCCAAGCACCTGCAGCAATTGGAGAGACCACAAAGGTTCCTTACAAAGATAATTCAAGGTCTTCATCATCTGTCCTATGTGGATCATCTGAAATCAATGTCACTTTATTCTGTTTCATACAGACTACTCATAGGCAATCTATGCCTTGCATATAAGGCAATTTTTGACCATGCTTTATTTGAAATGCTGCATATCCGAAAATCAAATGGTACACAGGTTACTCACTCTAAAGACCATAACCTGGCATGTGACAGTAATAGAACATGCTGTAGGGTCAGATCTGTCTCCCAGAGGTTACCACACCTTTGGAATGGGCTCCCACTTCATGCAATACAGAGCACCTCACTGGCCCGCATCAAACACAATGTGGACGATTCGATGTATAACCATAAAATCACCCCTGGGATTCCACCTGTGTCCCTCTTGGACCGCAGCAATTTGTGTTTATCATGGAAATAAGGATAAAACTTGGGTAGGCTTGTAAGGGCCCTAGGGCCATTAGCCTAGTAGCTTCCTATGATATGTGTTAGTCATAGTCCATGTGGGAGTACATGATCTGTGACATACCTCCCAAGTCTATACTTAGAGATACTTATTTGAGCTCTCAAAAGATGTCTGTGTGGTCACTGAAACATGACTTAAAGCCACAAAGAGCACACCAGCTATGCAAGGTTTATTATTCCTTACACACATTTAGATCAGCTAATTCACATCCAGGGACTAAAAGTGGAGGTGTCTCTATGTACATCAAAGCTAAAGATACTTCAAGGCTGGTCAAACAGGAAAATGCACTTCAGCTGCTCCAAGTTCAATTCACAACAGGCAAAATCCAGTACTACTTCCATGCAAGCTATAGGCCCCCCTCTATGACCCAGGATACCCATACCATGTTTGTAAACTTATTAAAAACACTAACCATCCAACCCAATACCTTATTCATGGGTGACTTCTATAATCCCACTATTACCTGGGAATCCTATATGACAACAAACACACAGGCACAGAGATTCCTGGCTTTTGTAAACACAAACTCCCTGGACCAGATAGCCAATACAGCAAACACGGGTGCAACCATACTGGATCTGGTCCTCACCAATATGGGTGAGTCATGCACAACCCCATACTGTAATGTCTTCCCTGGTAAGGTCCAAATACAAATTGGTCTCCTTTAAAGTTAAATGAAACACAGACCCCAGCTAGACATGGAATATTCAGTAACTACTCTAAGGCTAACCTCCAACTATTAGGTGATAAACTGGCCAAATCTCAAGCCCCCATAAACACTAAGAACACTGCGGCATATGCAAAAGTGTTCACAGAAACCCTGTATGAGCATGTTGATAGCTGCACAGAGGCACCCATACCCACCAGGGAGAATTACAGAACTATCTGAAAATAAAACCACCCTGGTGGAATTATACAATCAATAGCCTGTATAACAGATGAAAGAAACTCATGGCAAAATTTAGGAGCTGCAGCATACAGCAGGACAAAAGCACTCTTAAAGTAAACAAAAAAAAAATAGGGGATAATGAAGTCTAACAAAGCCAGATGTGTGGTAAGCTCGAGCTCCCAGGCCAAGGACAACCACAAAGCATACTTTAGGTATGTCCACAACCTCAAAGGCAAGACACAATTGTGTGCACATCTCATTGTAAATGTAACCACCTATAATGAGGCAGAAGATATAGCAAATCTCCTGGCTGATAAATTCAGCCCCAGCTTTACCCCTCTGTCCCACTCAACCTTCCCTTAGGAAATACCATCAAATATAAGTACCCCTACTATCACTAGGGAACAGGTCCTTAATGCTCCCTCCAAGACAAAACACTGCATCAATGGGCCCAGACAATATCCCAGCATGCCTTCTAAATAACATGAAACATGACCTTTAAGGGGCTCTGGAATTACTATTTCACTGTAGTCACCAGACAGGCTTCATGTCTCATGAATGGAGAACAGCCACAGTCATCCCTCTGCACAAAGGTGGGCATCTACAGACCCTGGTGAATACAGACCCAGAAGTCTCACTAGTCTGATACTGTACATAAAGCCATGAAAAGAATTATCATAAAAATGATCACTACAGATATAGTACACCTCCAGACATTGGACCAAACCCAGTTTGGTTTCGTCAAGGGCACATCATGCCTACCCAATACAGTAGACCTATTTGAGAAGGTAACCAATGCAATGGATGAGAGAAAAATGGTTCACACCGCCTACCATGGCCTGACAAGGCATGTGGCATTATGCCTCCATCAGACATTGCTGACAAACTCAAGAAGTTAGGGACAAATTAGTATGTCAGCGAGTGGATAGCCAAGTGGCTCACAGACAAGACCCAGGAAGTTAGCATATGAGAGTCCACCTCTATAAACAGACCTCACAAGTGGACTCCCTCATGAATACTTCCTCGGAGCACTCCTTTTAGGCTTTTACTTGTCTGAAGTCAAGGCCGCTGTCAGTGGTCTCTGGCTGACTAAATTTGCAGATGACTGCAAATTAGAAGCAGTCATTGAATCTCACACTGACACAAATGTTCTCCAGCAGGGGTTGACACAGACATACAACTGGTGCCATGGAGTAACACTAAATGCCAATAAAAGCACAATACTATGCTTTGGGAAGTCATCAACCCCTGGTAACAATCATATTGACAGCACACCTCTAACAGCTTACACAGTAGGCAGGGACTTAGAGACACACATAGATAGTAATCTAGCCTCTGACTGTCACGTGCCTACAGTATGGGTAAATTATTCTATGTTACACAACTTATAAACAAAGGAATGGCATCTAAGTCCAAGGAAGTCATTGTTCCACTGTATTTGGCATTCATCAGACCTGTCATAGAGTGCAATGCCACCTTTGTATGTACCTAACCAGGCATATCTGACAATTGGAACATCCACAGAGGTTCTCACTAAACCAATACAGGGCATACATAAAATGTCCTATGCAGACAGCGTCAAGGCCATATGTGTCCTACAGGCTTTGGAGGGCAGATGTATGCCTGCCATACAGGGCATTGTCAGACCCCACTGTGGACCTCCTGCATATCCACAAAACAACAAGTGCCAGATTTACCCATTCTACAGGCTTACACCTTGCCTGTGGTATAAATAGGAAGTGCTGGAAAGACAGGTATGTATCCCAGAGACTACACCCTATATGGAACAGGCTCCCCATCCATGTGAGGCAGAGTTCCACCCTAATGCAAATCAAGTGCAAGTTACACAACTGGAAGGGGAATAGGACAATCATCCCTGTTTTGGGACCTATGTCTCAAATGGACACAGGAAAACTGTAAATGGTTAATCTCCCAGGCCCCTGTTTGTAAGTATTTCATCTCCAAAAATTCTGATTACATTTATCAAGGGTATCTGAACTTGTCATAGATCTGGAATGTACGGCTAGGCTTAAAGAAGCCCTTGTGTTCAGTAGCTTAGTAAACACCTATGAACCTATGAAACCATGAGCCTACACTATATTACCTTTCTGATGACATTTCATGCCCAAGGTCAGATGCTGTATTCAACTCCAGTCAGATGTTCCATCACAGACAGTCATGGATATTAGATTGTGCTGCATCGTAGCCACATTTCCGACTACCCAATATCTGTGGCCTTGAGGGACTGGTTATGCACAGGCATACTGGCTGTGTACAGTGGTAATGAGGGTGGATGAGGGATGTCAACAGCTGTGCCTCAGTTTTGCCCAACATTATCAGCAGTGCCTGAAGAGACACTGACATCAGGTTGTGAAAGGGACATGAACCAAACTACTATGGTGCAACATATGTTAAACTGTATATACTGCTGTCACTATTACAGACTTGTATAACCCCCAACCTCACACAGCAAGACATGAGGACATTATTTTCTAACCCCAATCTGTATTTATTTGGAAATAATTATTCATTAAACAAGAATCCAAGTTTTTACAGTTATGGCAATCTGTAATATCCTGACAATACTGTCAAGTCAATCACAAAATATCTGTCCATTTGGCAGTCATGCAGACAGTACATTAATCCAGCCAGCAGGCCTGGGATGACACTTTAGTGAATACATTGAACTATATTTATATCTTTGACAAAAGAGTTTTGTGTTTGCCTGCAGCAGGAGCACAGCCTCTTCCAATTCCTGATGGTCCTGAAAATTTTTGAGGGAGAGGTAATGGCAACAGTACCACATTTTACAGTATAAGAGGGGTAATATGCCCAAATATCTCACATTTACAGAAGCTGCTATGTTAACAGGTATGTGGGTCACACTCTTTACATGAGCTTAAAAACTGCAGCTAATCCCCCCCATAAAACATCTGACACCCATGTAAAACTATATACACCTTGACATGCTGAATGCAACAGTATTCTAATTCTGATCTAATTAAGCATACCTGGACATTCCTCTTGAGAGGAACGGGTGGCACCCATGTCCACAACATATTGGCTGATGGATGCCAGGGAGTTTGCCAGGAATTCTTCTGTGGCTGAGAGAGGTTGCTCTGCTACAGGCCTACCACCAGTGACCTGATGAACCCTGACCACATCAGCTGCATGCTGAAGTTATCATAGCCATAGCATGGTGTTACACTTGTTCATAGGTACGATTCTGGTGACCCATGGCATTGATGTTATGCACCATTTCATTCCATAGGGCTGCACACTCTAGCCTATTTGCCTTCCCTCTGGACAGCAGGACTTGGTAGTGTTGGTGCAAAGCCTCAATAATGAGGTTGTTTTCTGCCTCAGCAAATGGTGCCCTGCATCGTACATGCATGATATTTCCTGAAATACAAATAAATGAGAACACATGTCAGGATCACATGCATGAGAGTACAATGTGTAGAGATACAGCAATAAAGGAAGGCTATCAGTATTCACCATTTGATCACACATCTCATATTCAATAGTGTGCCAAACATGCAAAGGGTGTGGACACAACTAGAATAGTAGCAATAGTGACCTATTCCTATTTGCGCCATCACAGATACTCATGTATAATTACACATCTAACACAGGAGTCCATTGTAGTGTGCCCCATAGCAGGAAAAATTCCCCCATATAATATATATAAACAACAGTGCCAACAAAATAGTGGTGTACTATTACAGCTGCTATCAAATGAATTATCCAGGAGACCTGTTTACCTAGTTGTCACACAGCATTAAACCTTTGCTGTACTCCACACCCCCTGTATGTCTAATATGGCTGGAGATTAATGCCATGTCATTGGTACAGTTCTAACAAATGCTTACTGATGTAATCACCATTCTCCCTAAGTATATTCCAACATATCCACCATGTTGGAAACAAAATGGTTACATACCTGATGGAGTACAATCCTTCTCTTTTGAAAGATACTGGTATATAAGTAAAGTGTCAATGAGTTAATCATACAAACTAACTCTCATACACAGTGGTTTCCCTAGCTAGACACTTGCCTTTTTAAGATGGTTCTCATTAGCAGGTGATTGCCTCTGAACCACTGTGTGGTTCAAATATGCTACATGTAGCCTACACAGCTGATTTGCTATAATCAGCCAATCTCATGCAACTACTCAACAAGATATAAGGCCTCAATGTAGAGTCCATCCCCTTTCTCACATGTTGCTGTGGAAAGTACTGGGATAAAGATACAATGTCAGCACATAGACAATGTTTGTAGTAGATACTTATTACATACAGATGTGTGTGCTACAGACCGAAGCTGCTGCTGCTGCTACTATAAGCATAGTCAGAGAGGCTGAAGAATGTGCAGTATGACAACACTTGTGAGTAATGGTGTGACCTGTGGCAGCCTTGTTGTACAGCCAGAGCCAGATTGATGGAACTCATCCCACTGGAAATTAAGGTATGTGTTTAAGGTAGGTATGTTAGCCAAAAGTATCATAAACAGAGTAAAAAGCAACATGCTTGATGTGCCCTAGAACAAGGTGGGGGGTACATTAACTGTCATGTCAACTAGATGAACAACTGACAAGTCATGTGTTATGTCATGGCAGTATTTTGGGCCGTGTGTGCTGGCAACCTTTGATTCTAGTACGACCTCAATATATGTATGCTACTTGTGCAGCTGTGGTTGTCTGTAATATCACTAGCAAATCATTGTGGGCTGCAGTCTGATATTACTGTGCCACATATGAATTACATATTTCAAAATCCTCTGGGAATTCATGCTAATGCATAGCCTGATATTCTATGCACTTTCTTGGGTTGCAATGGGAATAGTTAAAATGTGGTCATATCTGTAGGCCTCTCATTTCCATTATTTGGAATCAGACATTCCCTCTGTACTGCTTTGGGTGGATAAATAGGTGATGAGACATTCATACATATCGCAATGTATAATGGTGATGTTCACATATATGTATTTTAAATGCTAGACACAGCTGTATTTGAACCCAGGATCATGTGGACCAACCGTTAATGTTTTTACAGCATTTAACAGATTGAGCTACAGAGTCACTGTTACAGCAGGTGTTTTTTACATGTTGTACATATAATTGCAGAGTTACCTGCTGTTACATACCTCACTTACATCTATTATTATGTGTATGGCTTTATAGTTATGTATTTCTCTACTAGAATTCAGTTAAATTTCTATTTTCTCATTAATTTTTAGCAGATTGCTGAACAATGCGCAGCATCATGTAAACACGCTTAATGACAATAAAATGACAATTCCTATGTTTTTCTTAAAACACCTGTGCTAATTAACTGACTGTATGGCTTGGTGGGTTGAGGCACTGTTGTTCAAGTGAAATGGTATTGGGTTTGAAATAGGGTAGAGGTGTACTTTTTTAATGTGACTATTATGCTTTCAAATACATGTAGTAATACACCACCATTTAGTATAGCTTAGCAATGCTCCACATAGTGTAGCATTGTGCAATAATTATTTAAAAAAAAGAAAATTGGGGAGATAGGAGTGTGGTAAGATGGGGTGCAAGCAGGGGGAACAACATATTGGAAGGCAGGTAGGTATATGCAGGAAGGGTGTAGGAAAGAACAATAGCTATCCATTTCTTCAACAGCAACAATCCACACTTGAAAAGATATTTAGCTGAATTTGGACTGTCACCCCCAGAGAGAGGGGTGACAACAATATAAGTGTGTTGTCAACCCAATTAGACTTAGGCCAAATTGTCAGTGAACACATATGCGAAATGGAGAGCTATGTATGGGACGATTTTTTTTTTGGGGGACAGGTGCCCTTTTTGTAAGGAGAGAGTGGAATGTTGGGGAATGTACATAGGTATGTGTGGGGAAGGTACGATGGGAAGGTGAGGAAGTATTTGTATACAGACTAAACAGACATGACAGCAGACAGGGTTGGTGTGGGACACAAGAGGGGGTGAACACCTTGGTTGGGGAGGATGTTGTGGAATCCCAGTCCCATGGACATCAGACACAGTAGCAATGTGACTTGAGCCCTCACCCATGGGACTGTCAGCACTGCACCTTCACTGCTTCTGTAGAAACAGTGGTTGACACTGGCTCCTGGAGTCAGACTGCCCCACCAGGATAGACAGCATGCTCTCCATCCAGCATAGGCATGCACCAACAGTTTGGCACATAACCCTGTACATCATGCCTGGCAGTTGATCTCGAGTAATGAATGCATCCTCTCCACCTCCACTCCCAGAGGGGGGCATATCCCCAACCTGTGGGGTGGAACTACCTGATGGAGCAGGTAGCATAGGGGCAGCAGAAGGGATGCCACCAGTCTGCGGACCAGATGTGCTGGGCTCTGGTGCCTCGGCCAGGGTACCCAAGGTAGGTGGATCACCAGGAACCAGCCTACCTTGTTACACTGTGGTAAATAAAATATAAACATAAAGGGAAAATAAACATAACCCAAACAAATGTAATTAATAACATAAGAGAAAACAATAATGAGTAATGGAAACAAATTGAATATAATATAATGAAGAACAGAACAACAAATAATGTAAGTTAAAGTTTTTTAACAGCAAAGCAATATTATTAATTATACAAAAGACAACATAAGAGGTAATAAATAATATAATAATATCAAATGATAATAGTAAATATATCGATTAAATAAATAAAAGAAGAGAAAGGGTGGGATGGGAGAAAAAAGAAGAACATTAGTAACTTCACAGATAATATAACTAAACATATACACCTACATACATCTAGATATATTAGATTTCACTTGTGAGACCACTGACTGCTATACTGTTTATTATTTGAAATACTACCTGTTCCTTATACACACACTCTATAGTACAGATCATATTGCACCCAGCAATCATTCAGTGTTGCTTATATAGTATATATGATGTTCCACATACATACCTCTCAACTGCTTAACATGGGACATTATGGGCCAAGCCATACATAATAGTGGTACAAAGGCACAATTACAGGAAACTTTCTTACATAGTGTGCTCTTACAATAGTAGCAAGGTGTTCTGACAACAGATTTCCCATTAAACTGCATTTTGAGTGATGTCATATATCTGCAAATCAGAGGACTGACATTTGTTTTACTTTGATCCTCAGCAATGTGGCAGAGGCTGTCCAGTAAAACAAGATCATATACCAAACAAACCAGACATATGGGGCAATATTCAGTACATTCTGCAAAACTCATTACACCTGAGAGGTATGTTCATGTACACTGATTACACTTGACAGCTGGACAGTCATGGCACAGGTCTATGGGTGTGAACTTTACATGCAAGCATGGTTATGTTTTATTTATGACACGGTAAAACAGTATTAAATACTACACCATTTCTCAGTTGGTTGGTATGGGATTAGAACCAATAAGCAGTGACTACAGGAATACTGAATATTTTAATTGAAAAAATAAATTATCAGAGCACTGGCTCCTGTTACATTTTATTGATTCATGCTGTTTCAGATCTTGCATTTACACACATGGATAGCCGTGTAGGACTTCTGTTAACTTAAACACTTACCCCTATTCATTTATTGACTGCAACCTAGAGCATATTTCAGACAATGAGCAGAACAGAAGATTGACTCGTAATCTGGATATTCCACAACATTTATTGGTGACATGCTAAAATGGCATTGAATACTGCACAATTTGTCAGTTGGCTGGTATGGGATTAGAACCCACAAGCAGTGACTACAGGAATACTGAACATTTTATCTGAAAAAATAATTTATCAGAGCATCTACTGCTAAGGTGCCTGTAAGCGTAGTGCAGCTTCACTGCATGAGTTTGCATGGTGCTAAGCACTGCAAAACTACAACAATTAAATCCATCCGGTTTCTATTTTTAGCTGTTTAGCATATGTCTAATGCATAAGTGCACAGTGCTAAGCATAGCTAAATAACGTGTAACATCATACAAACAACCACATAAAAATGTTATTGTTGGGAGGAGTTTTATGGCTTTGTTGAAGTTTTTGTAGTATTGTTACTTGGTCTGATGAAGCATTGTCGTTCTTAATGCAAAATGATTTACCTTTATTAAATTGTGGTTTATTTATTACTACCCATTGGTATTTGGCATTTATTTAACTTCTGCTGTGTGAGTCCCTGTATTTCTTCTTTTTTACAAGACTACAGAAATACTTCACAAATAAGATTTATAATGTCAATTGGACTTCTTTCCAGGAAGGATTGCAGTGACTTCAGTTGTTTACCATCAAATACAAATTTTGCAGAGGTAATATGATATTAATATTCAGATGTTAGCATACTGAAGTTGGTATCATTTTTAAAAGTCATAGTTACATTACTAAATGCCAAGAAATGCATAATAGTATTCTTTGGGAATTCATTCACCCCCTGGTAACTATCATATTGACAACACACCCCTTAGAGTTGACCCAGTAGTCAGGGACTTAGGGACACACATAGATAGCAATCTATCCTTTGACCATCACATGTTTACAGTAGCAAGGAAATTATTCTATGCTGCACAACTTATAAACAAAGGAATGGCATTGAAGTCCAAGGAAGTCATTATTCCACTGTATTCGGCATTCATCAGACCTACCACTGAGTACAATACAGCCTTTGTTATGTACTTAACCAGGCATCTCCAACAACTGGAAGGTCCACAGAAGTTCCTCACTAAATGAATACAAGGCATAAGTAAAATTTCCTATGCAGACCACCTCAAGCTCTATCCCTGTATTTTGTCTGCTACAGGCTTTTGAAGGGAGATCTATGCCTGGCATACAGGGCATTGTCAGACCCAACACTGATGGACCTCCTGCATTCTAAAGACTTAAACCTTGCCTTCAATATGAATAGGACCTGCTGTAGAGACAGGTATGTATCCCTGAGACTACCCCATCTATGGAACAGGCTCCCTATCCATGTGAAGCAGAGTTCCTCCCTCACCCAATTTAAGTGCAACTTGGACAATTGGATGGAGAACAGGAAATTCATTCCTGGTTTGGCACCTATGTCTCTAATGGACACAGGTAACCTGTAAATGGTTCTTCTCCCAGCCCCATGCTTACACTTATCAAGGGTATCAGAACCTGTCAGAGATTTGTGACGCATGACTAGGCTTAAAAAGGCCCTTGTGGTTGTTAGCCTAGTAAATATGAACTTAAGAACTAGAAATAATCACTTGCTGAAGTTCATTATTTTCTGGGTTAATTGTGACTAAGTTTGTCTCATTTAACGAGTTACTTGTGAATAATTTTGTCATATTTAACTGATAATGCAATTATTCAGCATCATGTCATCTAAATTTTGGTAGGTTTCAGGCCACAGCTATCTAACTAATAAGCAATTCTACAACACAGAGACATTTACAATCTTGGGAGGTCACACCTATTTAATTGGTATGCAGTTATTCAACACCAGAATATTTAAAACCTTGTGAGTTTACAACTCAAAACAGTAACACTCCCAATATTGCAAAACACACAAAACATGTACTCCTCACTATGGGGGCAGGCCACACATCCCTGCACTGTATTTATTAAGTTTAATAAATGCATGCTTTATTTCATGTATGCTGAGGTGGTTTCATTATTTCTTGATTCTGTGCCATCTGGTGATGCCTTCTGATGATGTCATGGGGAAATAGTTTGCAGTTCAATACACTGAGGTAATGAATGGTACCCCGCTATGCCAGGAACAGGTACTGAGATGCTATCACATTCTGTGCTAATAAATCTTATTACCATTAGTGAGAATAGACCTAACTTACCCAAGGGCAGGGATGTTAAGTCCTGTTGATGATTCCTGTTACGGGAGTTCCACCTGCACGTTAGACCTGGTATTGCTGGCAAAGAACAGAAGACCTTCCTGGAACGTTAGTAATGTATGCTAACTTTAACCCTAACCTTGTCCCTAATTTTAACCGTACACTTTATTTTAGAAAAAGTCTTTACATAACCACTATTCAGACAAATTTGATCTGAATGTACTGGTAGGGCTTTTTTATAGGATTGCAAAAGGAAACTGTCTATTTTCATTTTGTGAAAAATTTCTTTTATTTTTGCTTTTAGTAACTGTGTTTCAGTATGTTGACATTGATCAATAGTGATTCCATGGTTGTGGATTTTGGGTAAGTGTGCATGTGTGTGTGTGTGTGTGTGTGTGTGTGTGTGTGTGTGTGTGTGTGTGTGTGTGTGTGTGTGTGTGTGTGTGTGTTTGTGTGTGTGTGTGTGTGTGTGTGTGTGTGTGTGTGTGTGTGTGTGTGTGTGTGTGTGTGTGTGTGTGTGTGTGCCTACATCTAGAGAGTTAGATTACTTATTGATGCAGAGTTCACAAGTTGTATAGATTATGGCTAGTTCAGCAAAACAAAGATTAACAGTGAGTGCTGCAGTAAGTAACTACTTGGTGGTTATAAGTATCCATCATTCCTATAGCATTTGCATCTATATAAGCATATATACATATGGATAAGCTCACTCATACACAGCCATAGACACAGACACACACAGACACACACACACACACACACACACACACACACACACACACACACACACACACACACACACACACACACTCATACAAACCTAGGCATGCACAAACATTAACATGCACATATTGTCCCTCCACCTACACACAGATACATCTACAAATTCTCATACACATAAAAATAATATACACCATCATATACGTTCACCTACATAAACATATACACCTACATATATACTTACACATGCATATATGTACAAATTCACATGTGCATACCCATATATCTGTACATGCTTACACACACACAAACACACAAATATAGACATACACCTACTCATATTCATAATTACTTTGAAAATTATTATTCAGCTATCTTATCTTAACATACACTATGCTATATTGTTTTCCAGTCAGTATCCAACTATCTATGTACTACTCCATCTCACCCTACTATTGCCCTACACCCGCTGTTCTCATATACTGATTACCCAGTTTTGTATTATGTTCTTTCATTCACTGTAGTATTACATTTGTTAACTGGGAATTTCCCACTGAAAAGTCACATTTTCAATGTAGTTTGGAGGAGAAAAGCGCCACTAAAAATATAAATACTGAAAAATTAAGTACTAAACACATTAGCAATGAAAAAAGCACCATGCAGCATACAAACTAACATACATAAATAATTGACATTAATGGAACTATACACGACTTTGAATAAACTGGATAAGCTCATGATTATCCAGTGGGAATCTGCTTGTGCCTGACTGAGAGTGGTTCTTAAACAATCTGGAAGTATAGAGCTAAGTATATTTTTTCGCAATTTAACTGTTCAGTGTTCTGCACTGTCTTTATTTTTGCTTGACTGAATTATTTATATATTTGCTGACCGAATTTTATTTTCTGATTTGTGCTGAAATTTTTACTTCTCAGAGAGTTTGTAGTGAACTTATTCCAGGGTGGAAAATCTGGTCTAACAGCTTTTGTGTTATCGGATTGTCTCAAGGCTTGGCATTTGTCTTGCTGATATAAAAATATTACCTTTGTGTGAATTCCTTCATATCATTGCCAGACTCCGCTTGTGCCTGACTGAGAGTGCTTCTCAAACAATCTGGAAATATAGAGCTGATAAGTGTATTTTTTCACACTTTAACTGTTCAGTCTTCTGCACATCACATCACATCTGATGAAGTAGTGATACTACGAAAGTGCTTATGTCCTTATTTTTTGTGAATTAAAGACGGGTTCATCTACAAGCCTTGCTTTCATTTCTGGGTCCACCTGCTGTTTTTTGTATGTGTTGAACGTTTGTTTGGAAGGTCCTTGGTGCTTACTGTGGTTGGTGGTCATTTTTATTTGTTTATTAACATGCACATATTATCCCTCCACCTACACACAGATACATCTACAAATTCACATACACTTAAAAATAATATACAAAGCCATATGCGTTCACCTCCATAAACATATACACCTACATATACACTTACGGGTCTACTTGAAAACACCGACATGCCAAAACACTGACGATGAGAACACCGAGACCGGAAGATCGACAACTGAGATGACCGACAGTTTAAAAGCACGAAACTTCACATGCCCGACAAACTACAATCCCGACAATCAACAAAACAAAACAAATACCTTTTTTGGAAAACACACACAAAACACAAGCACACCAAAAACCTTACAAACCTACACTTAACCTTACATACACAACTATCTATGCACTAACCTTAACCCAAACCCTAACCATAAGGTCCATCACTATCACACACTCACCTAACCCGCACCCTAACCCTAACTCACTTAACCTGCCCCTAATCCTAAAGTCTGTCACTATCGCACACTTACCTTGCCCGCACCCTAGCCCTAACTCACATAACCCACCCGTAACCCTAAAGTCTGTCACTATTACACACTTACCTTAACATGTTGGTGTTCTCAGCGTCAGGCTTTTAAACTGTCTGTCATCTCAGTTGTTGATCTTCCAGTCTCGGTGTTCCCGTCATCTGTGTTTTGGCGTGTCAGTGTTTTCAAGTAGACCCATACTTACACGTGTATATATACTCATATAAACTTCTATGGCTTTTCCCAAACAATTACCACCTCTACCAGAATCCATAAACCAAGTAGCAAAGTACCTTAGACTGGATCTTAGCTAATAGCCATCCTCTCTCTTATAAAGTAGGTATCCTTCCTGATGATATTAGTGACCACTCACTTACCTATATATCTAGACAAAAAACCTTTATCCCAAACCAAACTACCTTTAAAACCACCCGGAACAAAACAGATTTTAATCCAGCAAACTTCCAAGCAGAGCTTCAAGCCTGTGACTGGTCACCCTTAAAACACCTCCCACTTGATGAAGCAGTATCCTATTTTAACTCCAAATTCTTACAAATCCTGGAATTCCATGCCCCCACACTCAATAAGAACTAGAAATAAAGCAGCCCCATGGCTCACTAAAGAGCCTAGGCAACAAATCTTACTAAGAAATAAAATCTGGTCTAAATGGAGAAACACTAAAGACCCAATTGATCGTCAATACTTTAAACAGCTAAGAAATGCCACCAAAAAAATCAATACTTCTTGATAAAAAAACTACTACTTTAAACTCCAGCAAAAGCACCAACAACAACCACAAACCTTCTGGTCAGGCATAAATAGACTATTACACCCAGGCCACGCCAAAAAACCAACCCCATCAGGTCTCTCCCTTAACACTCCCAACCAGATTGCTGATGCTTTTAATACCTTTTTTTGCTGAAACTGTCCAATCTCTAGCAAACACCTTACCACCTGTTAGCTCAACCCTCTCATTCTCCCTAGCAAGCATACCTTCTACCTTTCATTTAAAACCAATTCCTACATCCCTCATCTATACTCTACTTCATAAACTTAAACCATGTACTCCCTCAGCTGATCTCCTACCAGCTGAATACCTTCAGACTGCAGCAAAAAGTACTTGCCTATCCTATTTCTATCCTAATTAATGGAACCATTACTGAAGGCTCCATTCCATCTCTCTGGAAAATCTCTCTTTACAAGGGTGGTAACTCAAGTGAACTCTCTAACTTTCGGCCTATAGCCCTACTTTCTCTTCTAGCCAAAATCATGGAAAAATGCATCCATCAACAACTTCTTGACCACCTTCTCCAAAATAACCTTCTAGCTGACTACCAGCATGGTTTTAGACCTTTCCATAGTACCACCACTGCTCTTCTGTCCTTCACTGACTGCATTAATAAAGATTGTAATAATAACATGCTCTCATCTGCACTCTTCATTGACTTATCTAAAGCTTTTGATATGGTTAACCATCAAATATTTCTTAACATACTCAAATCACTCTCACTTGACACACAGGCATTACAATGGTTCAAGTCCTACTTACATAATACACAGCAAGCTGTCCTTTGGGACAATAACCTATCTACACATCTTCCTATTACCCTTGGTGTCCTTCAAGGCTCTATCCTGGGACCTCTACTCTTCTCCATATTCATTAATGACCTTAGCATAAATCTACCTCTAGCTACCTGCATACAATATGCAGATGACTCCACATTGATTTGTAAAGCCTCCTCTTCATCTGAATTCCAATCAATCACCTAAACAGTATTTAACCTAGTCAAAAACTGGTTCCAACAATGTTGCCTCCTCCTAAATGCCAAAAAAACAAAACTATTGCTATTTACTCCAACTCTTAAATCCTCCCCAATAGATTTCTGTATTCCATCCTACAATGGTACAATCATAGCTCCTGACCCAACTACCAAACTCTTAGGTGTAATAATTGACCACAACCTTAACTTTGACTCGCATATCAACTCTACTATTAAAACAGTAAACAGAAAACTTGGTTCCTTATATTGGATAAAACCTTTCCTTACCCCTGAAGCCAGAACTACCATTGCCCATACCCATCTGATCTCTACCCTCCTCTATGCCTTCCCTATTTATACTAATTGTTCCAAAAGCAACCTTAATAAGCTGACTACTTCTTATAACAATATTGCCAGATTTGCTACTGGCTCCCCATTTAGAACTCACCATTGTCTAAATCTCAAACATCTAGGATGGCTAGAACTGCAAAACCAGCTAGAAATTCAACAACTCACCATCACCCATAAGATTCTGTACCATCCTAGTAATACTCCTATTCTGTCTAGCCTCATCTCCCCCTACATAAATCTTACTACCCTTCGCTCAGCAAATAAATTACTGGTTACCATCCAGAAATCCCACAACAAAGCAGGTGATTCTTTTTTCTCAAATTCTGTAGGAAAGATTTGGAACAGGCTTCCCAGCAAACTTGCATTTCTGTCATCATTACCACTCTTCGAAAAGCAACTAAAAATCCTCCTAAAAACACAATGGCTATACCCATGTACTAACCCTTACAAACACTCCCCAGTACAACATTATTGTATACCTCTCACCCAAAACCCATAATATGGGATTAGTAATCCTTTCCTTACTCCCATTTTAGTCTCCTACTCTCAGGGAACCATCACTGAGTATGTTCTTTGCAACATTCATTCTGCTGTGAGCATAAGTCTTCCACCTTGTATATAGACCAACTATCTTTTCACTTTGAGTGTAATATTTGTGTATATATTCAAACTTTCTTGTTTTTTAAGTGTTATATTTTTCTTAAGGCAACCTGAATACTTCATTTCAATCTGTACTTTCTTTCCTAACATACTTTATGTTGAATGTCGAACCCTTTACCATGTAACTAGTACTGTATGGCTTTGTTAAACTCTGTAGTCACTTTCTGTAAAATTAAGTTCTTTGATGAAAATCTTCATGAATAATGCATTTAAATATTTTTTGAGTTTTTGCTGTCCTGTTTCATTAGCTTAATGTGGAGCTTATCTCCCCGGGCCTCTAATGAAAATGAACATGTATCCATTTGGACTAGCCTGGTCAACAAATGTAAAATAAATAAATAAAATAAATATACATACAAATGCATATGTGCATACCCATATATCTATACATGCTTACAAACAGAAACACACAAACATAGACATACACCTACTCATAGTCATAATTACTTTGAAAATTATTATTCAGCTATCTTATTTTAGCATGCACTATGCTATATTGTTTTTCAGTCAGTATCAAACTATCCATGTACTATTCCATCTCGTCCTGCTGTTGCCCTACACCTGCCGTTCTCATATACTGATTACTTAGTTTTGTATTATGTTCTTTCATTCACTGTACTATAACATTAGTTGATTGGTAATTTCCTACCGGAAAGTCACACTTTCAATGTAGTTTGGAGGAGAAAATCTCCACTAAAAATATAGGGTCTACATTAAAATTGTGAAGAGGCATTACATTGAACATTCAGTGACACATAAAGACCGAACGCACTAAACTGTGAACGGTCAAAACAGTGATTTCTTTCCCTGGGTAAGAAATCGCTAGTACCAAACATACACACAGACTATTTAAAACATAACTAAGTGGGGCCTTTGCCCCCCACACCCCGCAATGTGGGGGGCTCTGGCCTCCACACCCCACGTAAATAAATATACCAACTCTGAGATCACACTACAGTGCAATAAAGGGCAATGCTATGGCTCAGACCAAGCAATTTTTTTTCCCTGGGAAAAAAATTGCTGGCCTAAGTATTTGCTATTTTCAGACTTCGGTCTTTATGTGTTGCTGAAGAGGAGTTCGATGTAACACCTCATCATGATTTTAATATAGACCCAAAATATAAATACTGAAAAATTAAGTAAAAAACACATTAGCAATGAAAAAAAGCATCATGCACCATACAAACTAACATACATAAAGAATTGACAATAATGGAACTATACTTGACTGTGAATACATTGGATAAACTCATGATTATCCAGTGACCTAAACTAATTTATTAATAACATTATACATCAAGATATACGGCAGTATATGAGGACTTCCAAGATAGATGCACACTGATCAACAACTTAATTTCAGCTCTCCCAGTGTAAATAAAAAAAAAACTGAGAGATAGGGGCCAGTAACTCTGTCAGATTTAGTATATTCAGTTACTGGTTAGTCAGTACACTGCCTGGATGTCAGCAAAATAAAGAAACTTAAAGAGCTTCAAAGAAAATCTACTAGAAAAGATGAAGAGAAAACACTGACTGGAAAGAATCTTGCAGCTATTGAGCAATGCGTAGTTCAAGCTCCAGCTTTGGTGTAAGACAGGGCTTCTAGTATTCTAGAGGAAAAATAAATCAGATTAGGGTTGCCACCTTTGTGGCGAAAACCAGACCAAGGCCACAAACCTACCACATCCCATAATCCCACCTATCTCCTCCCCTCTCCCTACCCTTTTTCCACCTATTTCTTGATGTCATTGTCATGTCAGATTATGAGAAACACCTTCTTTTTCCTGTTTGAGATTTTTTTCCTGCTGATTTTAACAAACTCTGATACTCTGTTTCTTTTTTAAAACAGAATACCAGTGTCTGTACAGTGTTTTATAGACTACTGGACAATCAGTTTGATTTCTGGATAGTCTGGAAAAAACAGATAGGCAGTAATGCTAAATCAAATGTGCTCAGACCTGATTACAATAAATGAAACATTGAAGGAGTATACCAACTCAAATAAAAGGCTGGCAAAAATTTAAACAGTTATTCAGGTGAACTGATAAAACTACAAAAATCAGAGATCAAAATGAAGAAAATATTTGCTGAGTACGACTGCTGAAGAAGAGCTGTTTCCAAAAATTGTAGAGTTAGAGAACAGTGTCCAGGTAAAACTTGAGGACTTGAAGACTGAAAAGCATATGCCCTACTTCATGTCATTAATGTTTGGAAGGATATTAAAAGGAAAGGGAAAACAATGACTGTAAGTAAAACTATTTTTGTTCTTAACAGTATTTGTATAAAACATTCCATGGTATAAATTAAATGTTATATAGTAAAGAATTTATAGATATTGCTGCATGCAATAAAGATATTAAGTAAGCAAGTGCCTTTCTTCTTGTTATTTTTTAATTATAAGAAATGTAGGTATTACAGTCCAAATGAAGAAGAGAGGCTGGACAAAAGCATGTTTACATTAGCATGCTGTATTCTTGGGTTTTTGAGGTGGGGGATGGGGTGTAAAATTGTGCAGACTATAATATATGCAGAGTTGATATGTTTCTCTTGCTTTTGCATAGGTGAGTGTCTGGATTAAGGGCCTTGGCTTAAGTCAATATTTTTTTTGTGTAATCAAGTAAATAAGAGAACACTGAATGTAATGAAAAGTTTTCCTAAAGCAAATAAATGTTCAGTTTAAGAAGTCTGTAGCTGAGGGCATATGTATATTTTACTCTTAGGTTTCCATGGAGACAAGCTGAATAGTATAAAATAAAAAAAGCCAAAACAGTTTTTTTAAGGCTAAAAGTTAATGTTTTCAGAAAACATGCAACCTGCTTTTCATATCTGAGAAGAAAATAAAGATAATTCAAGAGCAGGCAACAATGGCAACAATTAGTGTAAGAAGCAGCACAGGCTGTAACATACATCTTAGCATGAATAACCCTAAACTTAGGTTAGGTTTTGCCTGTGTATGCTGCTGGTGATTTGGCACAATTGTTCCTATCAGAGGGGTTAAAGTTCATTAGTTGAAGATGTACATAATTTTGTGTGTTTGCTTTAAGTTAATAGATTATGATGGTATTCTAGGGGTGTGCTTTTGTGTATGAGGATTTTAGATTAAAACAAAATGTCTTCTAAAATGTGACACAGGTTCAAATTAAGATGACAAGAAACAACTGTATAAAAGACCAACCAGACAAACATTAGTGGATGCATGTAACACAAAAACTGGAAACAGGCATTTAAAAAAGTTGCCATATATAATAGGTGGGAATATTAATATCTTATCACAATGACTACACTAAACATTTTATTTAGGAATATGAATGGCTTCACAGGTATAGACAAAAGAAAAGAGTGAAACACACTTAGAAAGAAATACACAAGTGAATTTAATAAAGAAAGAATTTCTGGAAAAATATTCAACAGAGTATTGGTAACAAAAGAAAATGGAAGTACTTATATTAATTGCCAGAGGAGTTTCAATAGTAAGAGAAAAGAAAAAAAAAAGATTATAATGCTAGATTTGTGGTAGTAAGGAGCTACCTGCAAGGGAAGAGGATTATGCTGACATGTATTTGTATTCCATGTAAAACTGCAATTATAAAGCTTAAGAAATGTTTGGGAGAATTAATCAGCATTAAGCAGGGAATATTACTTATTGGTGGGGAATGGAATTTGATTTGCAACAGCGATGATGTATCTGGGGAATCTAAAGGGATTATAGAACAAACTAAGGTAAATTTCTAAAGAAATTTATGAAAATATTTGGTATGGAAGACATGAATTCAGTAGTAGGAACTCAGAGAGAATTTACATAATATTTCCCAAGGTACAATAACTGGGGCAGACTAGACAAAAAATATATTTCATAGGAACATGTGCATTTAATTGAAACCTTTGACACACACCCAATAAATATTTCAGATCATGTGCCAATAACAACTAAGATGAAAATGCAGGGTAATGAAGTAAAAATGAGAGACTGGCGCTTCCCCATTAATGCATTGCATAGCTTTGAGAGGCACCAGGAGCATAGCTATAGGAAGCAAGTAAGTGATTTTTTTAATTATAATATTAGACTATATTTTTAACTGACATTTTTGTCATAGACAGAATTAATATAGGTGGCTCTTCAAGGAAGAGAAATTAACCCTGTTGCTGAAATAAGCAGTGGGAAGAGTTCCAAAAGTCATTTAGATATAAACTGCACACACATCACAGTGAGGGGGGTGAGGGAGTATGTCTGTACATACCTCTCAGCTGTTCAGATTTTTGTCTAATATTTTGGTTTGATACCCATAAGATTTGTGTTTTTGGCAAATCATTGAGGATTGAAGTCACTAAATAATAACATTTCAGTTTAAGTCTTCATATTCTTCCAAACATGCGCACTAATACAAAACCTGTTATTCTAGCAACTTTCTAAGTTTTGTAAGGGAAGTAATTAAAATATACTGTTATTTTTGGGCCTTTGTCACCATCATTATTTTTGGTTTTGTCCAAATTTCTTGTGCTAAGAGATTGAGGTGTGTGTGTGTGTGTGTGTGTGTGTGTGTGTGTGTGTGTGTGTGTGTGTGTGTGTGTGTGTGTGTGTGTGTGTGTGTGTGTGTGTGTGTGTGTCTGTATGCACTCACATGAGCAAGCTTGCTTGTGTTTCAGTATATACATGCATGTGAGACAGAGAGGGAGAGAGAAAAAAAGTTTTTTAGCTAAACATTTGTGACTTTTTTAACATGCCTTTCATATGTTATACTGGCTTGGAATGCACTATTGAAGATCATGTTTAGATATGAAAATATGAAGAAACAAGCGGGCACCTATTTATTTATTGTATTCGATTAGTGGGAAAGTCCAACTGGTCAATAAAACAGCTTTTCTCTGCTGAGACCCAGGGAGAAAACCTTATCCAGGCAATAGATGATTTTTGTTTGACCATTTGTTACTGTGTAGAGTGGCAAACTTCCTGCATACTTCTTATATATAATAGATTTCTTATTACCTGTACATTTAATTTCTTGCTTACAGCATACATTTCAGTTTCTGATATGAAGTTTGAAGCTGTCATTCAGTGATGCCAATCTTCAACAATTTGCTGACAAACACAAACGTTATAAGGAACAGTCCAAAAGTATGAGGCAAAATTAGGGACATTCTAAGAAACCAGGAATAGTTGAGAGTTATGATGTTTATAAAATACAGACTCGTAGATATTCCAAAGCTAATGAATCTTATGACCATTTACACCTTGATTGTACCCACCCCCAGGCCGCACCTCCTTTCTCCAGGAGGGCCATAGCAGTCAATCACAGAGTAAATGTATGGATGCCCATCTATTCATCTAGGTTATGTTTAAAGGAAGATAGTAGCGAATCACAGTCAATCCCAGATTAAATGTATGGATATCCATCTAGTCATCTAGGTTATGTTTCAAGGAAGAAATGAATCACACTGTGTAGCATGCAGGGTAAGTTTATACTAGAGGTTTAGGAGGTGCTGGGTTATAAACATATCCCTTCACCATGTTTTAGTTATCTGACGGTGAAGATTTAACTCCCTATACACATATCGACTAGGATTATTGTTGAGCTCCCCTATCTGTGGCCTAGATGCTCTTCTTCTTTTTTTTAATTTATTTCTAAGCTTTGCAATAAGAAGTTGATGGTCTGAGCGATAGTCAGCTCTTGTTCTTGTTTTTCACTAACTGTATTGAGCTCTTCCATCTCTTACTGCAAAATATGTAGTTAATCTGCTTTTGCTACTGACCATTTGGGAATAGCCATGTATAAAACTGTATCTTAGGCTGTTGAAAGAGAGCATTTGCTATGGCCAGTGAATTATCTTGACCGAATCCTATTAGTCCATGCCCTGCTTTTTTTGTACACCAAGACCAAACCTGTCCATTATTCTAGCTGTACTTTGACTACCAACTTTAGCATTCCAATCACCTATGAAGAATATAACATCTTTTGGTGTTACTTCCCAAAGTTGCTGCAGATCCTCATAAATCTGGTTAATTTCCTCTTCTTCAGTAGCTGTAAATGGAGCATAAACTTGAATCCCTGTAATGTTATATACTTTACCTTGTAGTCTGAGATTATTCTGCCATTTTTGGAATATAACAAAGCACCTGATTTTATCACCCTTTTATTAATTATGAATAGCACTACTTTTCTTGTGCAAGATCCTTGACCACAGTAGAAACTCTGATGATGACCTAATGTAAAATGTTCCATTCCTCTTGTTTTTAGTTCAGTAATTCCCAAGACATGTTCATTTATCCTTGTTGGTCCCACTATGATAGTGGCCTCTTTCCAGGGAAGACCCCAGTTAGTGTTTATACTACTAGTGGAAATCCTGCCAAGGCATCAGAGAACTTCCCATATTCTTTTTATAGGTACTTTGGGATCTTTTTCTTCCAGCAGAGTTTCCACCAACTCAAGCAGATGGGATATCAGTTTAACATCACATCCGAAAGACAGCACACTCAGAAGCGCAGACCCTCCCCATGCTATACTGTAGTGTCATCAATTATTCTACCCAGTGTGGGAATAGAACTCACAATCTTCTCCGCCAAAGGTGAGTGTGTTACCTGTTGTACCACTGATACTGTTAATTCGTGTCATCTCATTCTTAACCACTTTAAGTTGATTTTGGTTCCTAGATCATACATCCCATGTTCCAACGGTATATAGTTTGCAGCATCGGATTTTCCTTTCATCTCTGAGTACCTCGTCAGATGGACATCCTTCTGACTTTAATCCATTCCATCATAGGCGTCATCACTACTTATCATCTGCTCTTCCCTATTATTAACCTGGATACCTTCTAACCTGAGAGTCTTGTCTTTTGATGTCATTTCAACATGATTCTAGTTGCTTTTGTCCATGGGATTTTCCTGACAAAAATAATTGAGTGTCTTACCATTATCATCTCCAGTGGATCAACATTTGCTTTCATCTTTCTGCCATGACCTGTACTTCTTGGGTGGCTTTACATAGCATGAGATACACAACCCCATTTACAATGAAAAGGTAATGGTCCAGAAAGGGAAAGAAGTTCTCTGGTTAAAATACAGATTGGAAGGTATTCATATGTTAATTGTTCTGCAACAATGAATTCAATATTTTATGTCGTGTGTGTGTGTGTGTGTGTGTGTGTGTGTGTGTGTGTGTGTGTGTGTGTGTGTGTGCGTGCGTGTGTGCATGCGTGTGTGCGCGTGCATGCATGCGTGTGTGCGTGTGTGCGTGTGTGTGTGTGTGTGTGTGTGTGTGTGTGTGTGTGTGTGTGTGTGTGTGTGTGTGTGTTGTGTTATTTGTTTGGACAGCTCCTTATTAGGAGTGGTGGCAGTTGTGCAAAAAGCTAATAAGTTCATATAATTCTTGAGAGATATTTTGCAGGGTACCATTTGAGTAATGAATTGTGTTATCATTTATCATTTGTGTTTGTTGAGAAAGCAAAGATTGTAGTTTAGCCCATTACTTTTTGATGTCATACACAGAATGGATTCTGTTTTCCTATAGGTCTACAGTTTAACAACTTTAACTATGGCCTTCCCACCTCTGAATGTTTATGAATTTTGTGTGAACAGAGACTAGATGAGTCACATTTCAGTTGTATGAGGCTTAGTCTCAGATTTTAATTGAATACGTCTGGAATTAGCCAAGGGCATCTGTGTCCATTGAGTTACAATGTTTTAGGGTATATATTATGCTGATTATTAGAAAATTGTGGAAAACATCACAGATGCTTTCAACATTAGTTTGCTTATACAAGGAAACAGATTATATTTCTGATAAGCTGATAGTAGATTTATTGTTAAGAGTTTTGAACGAATGAAAAAAAAAATTAGAATGGTTATTGGTTGCTGAAGTGACCAAATGAGATGAGATGATTGGTAGGTAATCATTTAAGTAATATGGTACTGATTCTTAGTAAACACAACAGTCTGAAACATTTGTAACTATGTGTTCTAACATAAAGGCCTTTTCAGAGATGTCATTGTATCTGGTGGTTTTACTTACTTAGTTGAGTTTTGATATTCACTGAAAGCAGGCAGATTACTTTAAGTTCCTGACACTATTGTCTCTTAACAGGGTGAGTTTATGCATTCACACATAGATTATACAGCTCTAGCAGCAGTTTTAGTGTGTTTATTGTTTCAGGGTTGAGGAATACTTTGCTCCCAGAAATATTATCAAAGGTTTGCCAACTTTAGTGCTATTGACAAACATCAGTTTTATTTATATTTATTTATTTATTGACATTTGATTACTGGGAAAGTCTGACTTGGTAGAAGTTCATTTTCAGCCGAGGCCCAGGGAGAAAAGCTCCAAATTATTAAAAAACATTTTAAGAATAATAATTTAACAATCTTCAAAAGCTTCAAATTATTAAAAACATGTTAAGAATAATAATTTAACAATCTTCAAAAATAAAACAAAAACAGCTGCAGTTTAAATAATTATAACAAATTAGACATAATATAAAAGCATTGCTTAAGAAACGATACAAGTTATATGACAATCATTTAATATTTAGGGGAAACTGTAGACAGTTTGTAGAGAAATTAAAAGTAAGTTAGTCTAACACAAAAAGGAACTGAATATGAAGTGAGGGGAAAAACAGGCTTATGGTATGTTTAGAGAGAAAGTCAGGGAAGAGAATTTGATAGAAGTAAGAAAGTAAGTGAAGAAGGGAGAGTAAGAGGGTATAAGAAATGAAAAGGTACTTGTTCACTTTTAGGGAAATAGCTTATCCTGGTTTTGAGCAAGAATAAAGCCAGATTTTATCTAAGAAATCTTTTAGAGTGGTTTTGAAAGATGGGAAGGTATTGATCTGATGGATACAGGTAAGGAGTTCCAGGCCTTAGTAACCTTGCACAAGTGCAGACAATGCCCAGCAGATTTGATAGGTTTGTAGACAAAAAGGAGTTTTTGGTCACTGGATCACAATGACCGACTGGGAACATAATTGTCTAGAATGTTTTTTAGTGCTGAACAGGCAAATGGATGTTGGATAATTTTATAGGTGATACGAAGTTGTGTATATGTTAGTTGATGAGGCATTTCTAACCAATTTTGGCTTTTTAGTGCTATACAGTGGTGGGTTCTGAAAGGTGCATTTGCTGCAAATTTAGCAAATTTGTTACAGCATCGTTCAAGTTTTAATTTTTGTGAGACCTGAAAGTTAGTAAGGATGGGAGCACTATAAAGAAGTGTGGGGAGGAGATAAGTAGTGGCAAGTTAGTTTTAGTTGTGTCGGTGAGAAAGTTTTTGGCTCAGTAAAGCACCCCTAGTTTATGATGAGTTTTTCTTATGCAATTTTGTATATGCAGGTTGACTGTAAGACTGTCATCCATTATCACCCCTAATAATTTGCTTTGAGAAGTGACTTCAGTGTTTGTATTATCAAGAGAGAGGACTTTAAATTTTGTTTTTTTTTTAATGAGAGAGGGATTTGGGGAAAAAGGCAGTAGTTTGGTCTTTTTTGGTTTGAGCATGAGTTGTGAGTTATAAAGCCATGTTTCAGTGGCTGTTAAAGCTTCCTCAGTAATTTTTTGGAGGTGTACTGTGTTATCAGATGTGCTGATAAGAGTGGAATCGTTTGTGTATTGTATTAGGGTGGCCTGTTGTGTGGCTATACAGAGAGCGTTGGTGAAAATGTTAATTAGGAGGGGGCCAAGGATAGAACCTTATGGTACACAGGTGGCCATACCTCTTAACCTCTTAGTGCTAGAAATCTGGACAAAGCCTGACAAAATGGGAGGGGGACAAAGGCCCAAAAATAGGGACAGATTTTAAATGTCATTCGTATAAACTTAGAACGTTGCTAGAATAACAGGGTTTGTGTTTCCATGCATTTTCTGAAGGATTTGAAGTATGAAACTGAAATGTATGCCATTATTAACTGACTTCAGTTACCACATCATCACAGTGATTTGCCAGAAAATCACAAATTTTATGAGGAACACACCAAAAATATGAGGCAAAAAAGCTATATATTCTGCGAAAATCTGGACATTTGAGAGGTATGGTGACTGGGAAGTAAGGAGAGTGAGTGCAGCACCATTTTACTGAATAATACCTATTGGACAGATAGCTTTTGTACCACAGAAGGGTGGGCAGTGAGACCTAGTGAGGACTTTTGAAGTAGAAGTTTGCTGTGACAAACTGTGTTGAAGGATTTAGACAAGTCTAGGAATAAAGAAGAGACTAGTTTGCCATGATCTTTAGCTGTATTGACAGCAATCTATATAAGTTAGAAGAACAGTGCTAGGACTATGGGAAGGATGGAAGCCATGTTGTGTAGGGAGTAGTTATTCCTGCAAGAGATAGTCATAGGATCATAGGATCAGAGGATCATAGGAGGTTACTAGGCTATTGACCTAGAGGTCATAGTCTAGCAATTGTTTTTAAGTACATTTTTCAAGTAATTTGGAAAGGGGAGATGATTGCTATAGGTGTAAAGTTATTAAGATCTGTTGAATTTCCTCCTTTGTGAAAAGGGAAAATGTGTGACTTTTTCTACACAGAGGAGGAACATGGAATTCCTGGACTGACCTATTATAGAAAGAAAGACAGAGAGATAGAGATATAAACAGATAGATGGAGAGATAGAGATATAGAATTACATTCATTAATGTCAAACAGAGCATATGTCAACACCGTGAATGTTGATCATTGTCCAGCAACTCACAAACAACTGATTCACCAGAATGGGCTTTAGCATGACCCCTGCTGGGAAAAAAGATAGGTGTCTTAAACTACTATAGCAGCTGATGAAATGTGAGTTGACCGGTTGTAATTGATAAACCATGTGTTGACTTGCATTCTGTTCAACAATAGTAACTGTGCCAGATATAGATTTTGATATACAAGTAGCTGTAGATATAGATATAGATATAGATATAGATATAGAAATAGATAATATGGTAAGCATAACATCCCTTCCAGTCTTAGGGGGTAGTCATTACAGAAATTATTGCAGTTTTGCAATACGTGTGATATTAGATGACTGATTTTATTCAGGTCTCAGAAATCATTACAGTTATTAGCTATGTTTTGAGTATTGTAGTTCACTGTTGATACTTTGAGAATTAATGGGATAGATTATTGGCACTTTTTGGATAAGCACTCTTGTAATACTGGAGTTGTTTTGTTCACCATAACGTGGTATAGAGATTATATTAGAAGACTGGATATTGCCACGTATCAATATAGATAAGTGAGACACTGAGACAGAATTTAGAAAGTTTAATGTATAAAGAATTAAAGTTTGGTAGATATGTGACAGTGAAATAGTGTGTGTATATTTTGCAATGTTTTGTTTGTTAAGAAATGCACAAAGAATGTTGGTGAAGGGCTTGTCTGTAACCAAAGAATAGCATTGTTTTTTTTTTTGCCCACCCCAGGACCTTGCCCAGTAGCTCCTCTACCTTCACTGTTTTATCCAGTCACTCTGGTGGAAGGAAAGCCAGGTATTCCCAGGCTAGACAAGAGCCCAATCATTCCTGTCCAGGAATCCCAATCAGCCCGCCATTCCCTGGTGAGAGTTGGCTGGTAGGGACTGGATCATCTTGCTGGTCTGTAGGAGGGTGGTCTATCATCTCGCTTTGGAGCACCATCCCCTCACTTGATCTCCTCCGATCCCATAATCACTGTGAGGAGAAGCAGGACTCAGCATGCCATTTCCCCTCAGCTGTATAGTAGGAATGCACTATGCTATAATGAACTTAGCAGGTCTAAAAACTGACTAAATGACCACCTACTGATCCTGAAAGATGTCACCAATCTGTAGAGCTACAGACATCTCTCAGTCCCCAGGAAGGGTGCAGCTGCTAAATCCCATCCTCCCCATTTTACTCCCACAATCACCCAAAGATTTAATCAAACTCAGGTCTCTGCAGCATAATCAAGGCTTTTTCCTTCTATACCACGGTGCTGGCCAGAATAGTGTTAAGTTCATGAGCATGATGAATTTTGAAAGACACCTTTATTGCTTTTTAAATACAGTGTGCGTTGTATTACAGGGATTAGAAGTCTTGAATTTGAAAGTAGTGAGCTAATCATGGTAGACAGTTATTCTATTTAATAAAAAACAAAACTGCTAAATTGTAACTCCACCCAGTTATCTATCTTTAATGTATATATAGGATTGTGATTTTATCTCACTTTTATTTTCTGAAGAAGGCTTTTAAATAAAGACAAAAGCACTGAAAATAGTTGTGGCTCTAGTAGTTACTTGAGAGATAATACAGTATTCAGTAAGTTTACAATAATATTCAATAATTATATGACCTCTTTAAACTAGCCTCCTACTTTCTTTGTCTTAAAGCAGATGGGGCTGATACACTCCATATATTGGTCATGATTATACATAAGACATCTATGTCAACATGTTATTAACATGTTAAAATCTGCAAATGTTATTCCTCATAACTTTGCATGGCAACAATTGCTTTGGGGTAGGCTGAACTTTCCTATGAGCAGATAGAATAATGTTATTTTATTGATGATACTTGATGCTTAAGTTTTCATCACCACCAAGCTGCTTAGGTTAAATCCAGTTTTCACTCTTAAAATTCTCTACAGATGATAAAATATTTGTTGGTGTGTAAGATGACTGATCAGCTTAAGAAGTATTTCAGCAGCTGAGAATCTGTTTGAAGCATATTTATGCATATGGTAGAGTGACTACATGGAAAATGTGATTCTGATATCCTATGGTATAATTTTTTCTTGCAAGATATCTGTCTCAGTACATTATAAGCTATACATTTGAATTATTTGCATCTATTTCCTAAATAGTTGCATAAGTAAGTGTCAACAGTGGAACTGATATTGTAGTTGTTCAATCATTTTTTTATTTCTTGCACATATTTCAGCATAGTTTTATAATATAAACTGCACATGTTTATACTGCTAGTTCTGAAAAAAAAATAAGCATTCTGCTATATGTATTAAACCAAAATAAAAAAATGCTATCTTGGCAACAGAGACAGCAGTGTAATTAGGATTTTTGATAATTTACAATAGTATTTTGTACCCCCCCCCCAAAGTGTAGGAACCACCCCCAGGTAGGCAGCATACCTTCCATGGAGGGAGAGTGGAAAAAGTTACTGTCATCATCATTTGGACAAATGGTAATGAACTTAATGACGTGGTTGACATCACAACCTCGGTAAGTAGCCAGACCACCAGCAACAGAGATAGGGACTTCTGGTAAGGGTTACTCTGTGTCATTGACAGTATCCTTTTTTTTTTTTTTTTCATTGCTTCATTCCTTCTGGTCTGTATCTCAATGACCCTGTACAATGTTGGAACTATCAGACTCTCCTTTTCATCCCACTGACTAGCATCAATTCCATGCTGTGGCTAATATGGAAGCTGAGTGTCTTGGGGGAGGGTCTCACTGGCAACTGCTTCTGCAATACAGAGGGATTTTTTTATGTTATGACCTAACCTCTTGTGCCTCAGCCTCCACTCCACTTGCCCCAGAAACAGTCCGTGGGGTCCTCCCCTCTTTATGCCTCCTATCAGGGAAAGCCAAGAGGAGTGTCCCTCCCACCAGGATAGGCATACTCATCCCTCCTTGCCAGTGCATCAGATGCCCAAGCCACTAATCAGACCTGGGTCACCTGGGCCATAGTCAGGACTGTATCCCCTACATCATGTTGCTGGCAGACAATATCCGCTGTTGAAAGGGAGGGATTGGCACTAAAGCACCATGGCAAAGACAGGGTACCACTACGTGACCATGCACTGCATTCTCTGTGTTATCTTGAAATGGCAGGAATAAAGGCCACTCATGACATGGATTTTGTGCTGCTCAGAAAATGTGACCCATATTGAGTTTGCTGGTGAGGTGTCCTGTTCCTGGAAGTTGGCAACTGTGTCCAGCCATGGTATGGAGCAGTGTGATACTCATAGACTGACAGCTGCAGACTGTGTACCCTGTGATAGTCTCACAACATGACCACCTCACATACTTAACTACTCCTGACCATGGACAATAGAGTATGGTGGAGGATGTACAATGAGTTGAGGGTAGCCCAGGAGCCAGGAGTGAGACAGAAAATACCAGAGTGACAAGCAGCTCTGACTTGATCTGTTTCTCAACATAATCATCAGATCAGTCACAGGTGTTGACATCAGCCAGCCTGTACATATGTGACCCTAGGTAGTAGTATGACCTGTGAGTACACACTTGGACACAGAACAGAGTGAATCTAAAAACCCACACAACATGTGAGGCCCTGTCGTATGAATGCAAATGGTGTACATAAATTTGCAGACATTGAGCAGACATATACCTCTGATGTCATTCCTATGTGCCTGAATACCTGATTACCTATGGAAATACATGCAGTGGTATTTGTGGCCTGCCTAGCCTACACGTTGTATGTGCACAGCTGCTGTATATAACTTCTGTATGTTTGCTAGCCTGGTGCCGTCCCCCTTTAAGATGCTTGATATTTAGGAAATTCCAGATTGTTTCCACTCCTCCAGGTATTATACGTACCTGTGCTTTTGTCTCCATGCAGAGATATTAGGAAGTGTTCATGCCTGTTAGGCTTGCATTGCTAGGTGACCACCACTACTGGCTGTCCTCTCTGCTGCTATTTTGCTTGCCTTCTTCTAGACCCCCCCCCCCATCGTGTCAATGACATGCCTGTGACATTGCTGGGCTGTGTGATTCAGCCACTGACAACAGCACACATGTTATGAACCTCTGTTTCCCAAACTTGGTCCCATAAAGTTTGGTGAATAGTCCCGCTCTGTAACAGGTGCCACCCATGAGTTCTGAGTGTCTGCCTTAGGATATCATTCTCAACTTTGCTGAAGTTATCCATCCTCTTCCATCCACTTCTTTTGTAGGGCATGATGACATCTATGAAAACAGCAGACCTAGTTATAGAGTGATTGCTGCATGGGACAGCAGACTAACAAATACACACAGTGGGTTGGCATAGGTATACACATAAACACGATTGAACCAGGGATAGGAAATCAGGATGTATCATGCATATGCTATGGACAGAGGGATACTTCACTGGTACTTAATACCACTGGTAGGGACTACTGTGAGCATATAAGGTGAGGATAGCTGTCATGAGGGCCACAGGTATATACAAGTTAAGAGTGGCTTTCACAAGTGGCATGGGTTGTGGCACCTAAGGCATTACTGGTGACAATGGGTTAATGGGCTGCAATCTCAGGGACTTACTTGTGGAGGCCCATTTCCACTGTCTCCACAGCATACACACACATTTCCTCTAGAAAAGATAAGCAAGGCAATATAAGGATAGACAGTCTTGATATTGTGGGCTACTTTCCTATACATACAACATATATATTCAGCCACATATCTTTGTTATGATGGGTAGATGCAAGAACATGTTGCATGTAAGCATACTAAAGCTTAGCAGCATAACCTATACTCTTTTTCAAGGCAAGGACTTACAATTTAACAAACTGGCTAAATACATTTTATCACAGTACCAGAGAATGCCATGTACCTTCTCAGGATTCACTGTTTTAAAGCTGCTTCTTTGCTGCCAGAAACTTGCTTTCTACTGATCAGTTGTTTCTACTACTGCTGCTTTTCAGTGTGCAGTTTGGTATTAAAAATGGCACCACAGACACTGCAGATGAAAATATAAAGCAGTTTGTGTAATATATTTGTATGCCAATTGGTCCATATTCCACAAATTTCCATGAATCACTATATTTCAGTTTAGCTCACGGGTGACACAAAGCAAAGACAGGTTCATAGGTTCATAGGTAGGTACCAGGCTATTGGCCCTAGGGCATAATTAAGCTTAGCCAAAAATATTTTTTCTATCGCCCCCCTCCCAAGTGGTTTAGTTACCTGCGCCCCTATCGAGCAGGGCCACAGAAGTGATTCTCTAGGTGAATTTCCTATTTCCCATCCACTCATCAAGATTTCTCATGAAGAGTGCCAACGAGGAGCTCTGCCTCACATATATGGGGACCTTATTCCAGAGCAAGGGGAGTCTCTGGGGCACGAATCTGTCCCTCCAACACGTCCTGTTTATTGATGATGTCAGGTTTACGTCCCTTGAGCATTAGCTCTAGTGGATTGGGTTTTCCTTAGGTGGAGCATTTCTAGCAATTCTGGGTTTGACATAGCCTTGTATGTCAGGCAGAGATCACCTCTGAGTAGCCGGTATGCGACCGAGTACAGTCTGAGTTTTTTTAGCCTCATGGCATAGGGCATCTGTTTAAGGCACATTATCCTCTTTGTGAGGTACTTTTGAGGCCTCTCCAGTTGTTGCAGATGTCTTGTTAGGTACATCCCGAATAGGGCATTATATTCAATAATGGGTCTAATGAGTGATGGTAGAGGGGGACAATAACTTCTTTATTCCTAGATGCAAACCCCTTTGTGATAAGGTGGGCCATGTAGAAGGATTTTCTAACAACTTTAGCAATGTGGTTGTCGAAGGAGAGGTTACTATCTACCTGAGTCCATAGGTCTCTTATCACACTTTCTGTGATAAGTGGGCTGCCACCCATGTTGTAGTTCATAGGTACTTGTTTTTTCCCAAAGGGGATAACAATGCACTTTTTGGCATTTAGTTTGAGGCCATGGTTTTGTTCTGTATCCGTAAGAACCTTTTGGAGGATGTATAGGTCAGTTCTACCATGCAGGTCCAGTATACCATATCTATGAGAACTCATGCAGGATACTTCTGCACATAAGTGCATGACTTTGGAGAGCACTAGGCTGCATTGTTCCTGATTCATAAATCATGTTTCCAGCATGAATCATAGGCCGATGTTTTATAAACACATGTATACATACACACTGACAATCACAGATACACACACACACACACACACACACACACACACACACACACACACACACACACACACACACACACACACACACAGACACACACACACACACACACACACACACACACACACACACACACACACACACACACACACATTTATTTTTTGTGTTTACTTTTTCATTTAATTTTATAAAGTGGTGGTTAACAAGTGTAAAAGAATGGCAGCCATGAAGCAGCAGACTTGTTTTTCAATAGGCATTACCTGTACATTAGCACCCTGCTGGAGAACATTTGTTCTGCATTCAGAGTGAAGATGTGCAGGCTGCCCATTGTATGACTTGCATTAACATGTGGAACTTTAGCTTTGCATTGTTATCTACATCTTACTACAGCTATGTCTGATGGCTCATAGGCAGACGCCAGTTGGCTGCCACAGGGGCAAGGAGACACTTTCAGCACAGAGGTATTACCTGAGTATTATTTTCTAACCTGTAACATATATGTACTGTATGTATGTCTGTATGTATGTATGTACTGTATGTATGTATTGTACCGCTCACACAGTTAGGATATCTTAACTTCTGATACCCTTCCCTTTCTCTCTCTCTCTCCCTCCTGCAGGTCATGATGATGCCAGTGTGAAGAAGGTTGGTCAGCTGCTTCATGCCCTCCCTCAGCTGGAGCTGTGGTGGATGAGAGAGCTACAAATGAAATACTGCAGAGGGGATCTGACCTCTCTTTGGCAACTAGCCTTGCTCAGTCATTTGCTGTGTCTCAGCTGGCACTGTAGCAAATGGCAATGAAGGCAGATGATGGGAAATATCCTTCTGGGTAAACGGCACCCAGCACCTTCTGACTGAAATAGCTACTTATTTATTTATTTAAATTTGTTTACCATGATTGAACTCTGATCAAACAGTGATCACAGGCTCAGCTCAGGTTACATCATGATGTAAAAAAACAATGTACAATATTTGAATAATTGGTTTACATTTATCAGAAATTGAAAATCTAACAAACAATATATATATTGAAGATCCAAACAACCAAATATATACAGTTACATAAAAATAATAGAAAAGGGAGAACAGAGTTAAAGTAGGAGAAGCAGAAGTGGTGGAGGTACGGGCATTATTAGCTAGGTCTGAAAAATGAAGAGACACCAGTAAGATGAAACAGGGGACTAGATTATGTGTAATGGGTAAACCTACAATGTAGTTGGAGATAACATTTCTGTGACATGCCCTTAAGATGGGCAGTTGCATTCAAACTATTTTAGTATGCTTTCTTTGTATAACTAACCTGTACACGGAGAGTTCCAGCATTATGGTGCACCTTGTGCCACATCCCACTTATTGCTGCTGCTATGCCATGGCAGTCTTGTGAAGATCGAGCTAAGCAGCTCATGCCCATTTCTTTGTCTGACTATCTACATGTTGTTCTGTACAGCTGTGGTCAGCTTGCACTTTTTCTCCACTGTTCTGCTTTCTACAGTGAAACACAGCAAATTGCTCACTCAGACATGCAGTGTGCCCCCTTTTGGTTATTCAAGCATTTGTGTACACTGCAGTATATTGCTGATATTCTATAGGGACCTTGCTCCAGGGTTCAACACAATTCTATGAATCCCTGCCAAGGTGTATTTCTGACTACTATACCTTTGACAAAGAATTAATGATATAATACACAGTAAGGTTTCCTAGTGCCCATCACAGAAATCATACTTTTTTTCAGTAGCGCATGCACAGTTTAGAGTTGCTTAAATAATATGTACTCATAGTTATATACCAAAAGGCAATCAACATGTGAAATAATGTATTACAGTAAAATGTTAATTCAGTAATTACACAATGAGCCTGCATGCCAGACATTTAGCTTTTAATATTTGTCTATATTTTACATTTAGACTGGAGGGGAGCAGGAATATTTTGAAGGATAGTCTACTTTTTGATTGTGTTTGGTGTATTTTAAGGGGTATATTCACCCAAGTGTTCCTTGAAGCACTCAAGCCTCCTACTTTGCAGCAATATGTTTTCCTTGATCTGTTCAGAGGTTGTGGAAGAAGAAATGGGAATCCACTAGACATTGTGTGACAGACAGTGGCAATTTGCATGTGATGCTTTAAACTGTGCTTTACTTACAGTACATAGTTGGTGGTTGCTCCCTCACCTCAGCCTCCCATCATCCCACAAGAGGTTGGGATTTCTATGTTACAGATGACTGCAATAGTGGTGACATTCTTAACATTATGAGTTATGCCTGTGGCATGTGTTGCATCTTGTACCAGGCTGCTCCAGGCCTCTGGCTTATATTGTTACCTTTCGTCCTGTTCATCAAGGAGCCTTGGCCTGTAATGATGGTAGAGGAGATAGAAGAATATTTCTGATTCCTCAAAGCATCAACTTTGTGATCTAAATTCCTTCCCTGATGACATAGATTGTACTGCAATATCTAGCAAAGAGAAATACTTCAGTATTCTCTGTCACATCTATTTTCATATGTGCCAACTGCTGCACAATAATGGTTAGCTCATTTGCACAACAAGTGGTGGAAAAAGACCAATATAAGCAGAGTATGAAAATGGTTGAATATAACAGTTGGAGGTGTGAACTATGGCAGCCTGTCTTCTTGCTATCTGACAAGCAGTAGCAGTGGCAGCACGCATCGACAATACAATGCTCTGCGCAACTTCACGTGCACAGTAGCAGCAAGTAGAAGTGATTTGGAAGCTTCAAATATCCATGTGTGAGGTAGGCTCATTTATTTATGACCAGACCAAAGTGTGGAAATGGGAGTATAGGAAAGTTCTAGTTTTACCTAGAAGCAGCAGAGAAAAAATGACTGATACTTCACTCCTACTCCAGTTCTTATATGTGTCAACATCTGTGAAAAAATTGGCATTTTGTTTGCATGTTAGATGGTGGGTTGAGCTAAAATAATACTATTTACAATGGTTCATAATGGCACTTTAAAGTGTGAAACATGGCTGCCCTGTATCCCTTTATATCCTGTCAAAAAGCAGGCATTTCTTTCTCAGGGACATTGCATGCACTGAATATGCACAATGATGCCCAAAAGAATCCAGGTGTGTGCACAGCACTAAGCAAAACTGAGCACAGCATTTAGCAAGTTATCTTAGTGCAACAGTTGTGTGATACATAAACAAGAACGAGTTGAGCCTTAATAAGCATAACTATCATGCTCAGCTAACCAAATTTGTACAATATAAACATAAGAGAGAGCACAATTACACTACATAAGATGTAGGGCAGCAACTTTTGAACCAGCAACATGTGAACCTAAGAGTAATTGTTAAGGCAAACTAAAGCTCTGCTTTTACAAAATAAGTGCTATTTTTCACAAGTTCATTTTATGAAGTATGGCTGCTTTTAACTACTGTTGTAGCTGTTTACACAATGAAATAAGATGGCCAATTAAGTGTTTTGTAAATGAGTATTAAGAGGGAGACTGCAAGGGTAAGGCAATTGTTGGGCTGAAGGAGTGTTAAGCAAAATGGCAGACACACCCATCAGCACATACTCAGAACACAGTTCAACACATTCTGACTGGCATCAGTATCAGTTTCAATAAAAGAAAAATACTGCTGTATAGGTTACACATACATACCATGTGCAAAACTTAACCCTTGGAGAAAATAGTCATGTTACCTTGGTTAGTTGCAATGTTATAGGTGGTACACTATGGGGGGACATTTACTCTGTAAACCTATGTGCCTGAAAATTACTTAAGGAGTGTGGAGAGGGAGATATTTAACTGTCAAATATACAAACATCATGTTATATGGGCAAGGGGGTGACTGGTGGTGTAAAGAGTTTTCGGGGTCACTCATAAGCAAGATGTCAGTACCAGTGTTTTCCATATCTAAAGAGCAATGGCTAAAAACAGACTAAGAAAAAACACCCTGCAAACTCTGCTAGAAAGGCTATATGTAAACCAAAGTTTTCCAGTGTGGAGAATGAGTTGCTACTCCAGGCCCCAAATCTTCATGCTCAAGGGCTTTTTAGGGTCATAGATTAGTACTAGGTGTTAGAGTGTGCTCAACAATATATTAAGGTTGAAAGTAATTTTGCTGCAATTATGCAACATAAATAAGGTATAAGATAAAGCTTGCTTAAATGTAGAAATAGAGTTTAGTAATATGTAATCAGCATCCATACTAAATTACCATGGCTTGGAAAAGGAATCTGATGAATGGACATTTTTCCCTTACAGACTTAAAAACAGGATGTATGCAAGAGCAAAAATACAAAATCTGCTTTACAGACTTAAAAACAGGATGTATGCAAGAGCAAAAAATGCTAAATCTGCTTTTAAAGAATGGACAATGACACTGTGACAATGTGTTTCCTCAAAAATATGTTTTTCTGCATGGAAAACAGGATATGGCACAAGAACAGATGTTATTATACAAAGATCTAAATAAAATACAGGATGTTCACACTGTCAGAACAATGTGTTTCTTCAAAAATATGTTTTTCTACATGGACAACAGGACATGCTTATCAGCATTTGCACAAGAACATATGTTCTTATACACAGATCCAAATAGAATACAGAACAATGTGTTTCCTCAAAAATATGTTTTTTTGCATGAACAACAGGACACTGTTACAGGATACTCACACTGTCAGAAAAGCTGGTCTCTTACAAGACATTGTTAAACAAGGAAGCTTAGTATTGTTTCTACAGGATAAGTAATTCTCCAAAAATAGAATACCAAGAGGACTAAAACTGTATATAAAGAGCTGTATAAATCCAGTTATGTTAGAGGTATGGTAGGGACTCATTTGTCCTAAGGTAAATGTTATATCTCTCACATCATCTGTACTATATGAGAAGTAAAGTTGGAACAGTACTTTAAACTGCAACGTTGTTCCGTTTGGTTTATTATAAAAAGTTATTTGTTACTGCTCTCTAAAGTTGATGCTGCAAAGTATATTCTCTCATCAGTGTATATTCTGCAAGTTTCTGTATGCAACAGACTGTGAATACAAATATAACCAGACTTTGAATTTTAGCAGAATCCAGCCAGCAAGACTGAGTGTCTTAAGAACACTTCAAATCCATCACACCAAGCAGTAAGCAGCTCCATATCATTTTTTCACTAGGCTATCTGTCCTTGTGGGCCATTTTAAGCCTAGACAGTTACCCCATGTGAGAATTAAACTCTACATCTTGTGCTTGCAAGGTAAACACCTTAACCATTATGCCTGGTACTGGTCCACAATGCCAGTGTCATGGATTCCATGAAATGTTACGAGCAGGTGGATGAGCCGGTGCCTCTGGGGTGGCAAAGTGCATCATTGTATACATCAGTGGCAAAAAGAACTTCTTGCAGTTTCCTAATGCTGTGGTAAATCCTAACATTATTTAGCAATTCCCTTTGCATGAATGCAAACATTTATCCAAGTTCAATTATATAGCGGGTGTAGCTCCATTACATGGCTTCAGAATCATATCTTCAGAGGAGTAGCTACCTAGCTATTCTGGTCCCCACTCTTTAGATGAGGAACAAAAAATCCTATCCTCAGACATGAGGAGAAAACAAATCCTCTTTCCTTTTAAACTATAGCAACTGCTAAATTTGTAGCAAGTAGTTGCTACAGTCCACACACAAGAGCGCAAAAGCGCTTCATTTCTGAAGTCCTGGAACACATGTTGGAACTTACTAAAAAAAATATTTTTACCATTAAACTGTTATTATGGTAATGTTGCTACAGTGATGGCTAAAGCATTTCAGATTGTAGCAACTGTTACTAGCAGCTGTTACAGTCAAAACAGAGTACTAAAGCTCTTTAGTCCTGAAGTCTTGAATAGGGCTTACTGAAAAAAATATTTTTTTTCCTTTTAAGCTGTAACACTCTGCTTCATATATTATAGCTAGTAGCTCCTACAGTTTATGGCGCACACAGAGTAATGAAGAACTGCTTGAGTTCTGACCACAACTGCTGATGGCTGTCCCCTTTGCTCCACCACAGCTATAATACTGTACTTCACGATCTTGTTTTTCACTCATTTGCATATTCCAGCCTGTTCATTTTAATAATGTTATGCATTACTATGTCATTATACATCCATTAGTATATACTGTGCCCATTCCTGCTGCTTAGGCCCTTCCCTATCAGCAATACATGTGTGTCTAAATTGCAAACACCCCGCATGTGGCCCCCCCCATAGTGCCAATTCGCTTGGCTTGATTCGGGAAAGTTTTCTGAATCTGACCCTGTTTCTTGCATCTTTGGTAAGTACTATGTCTTCAAACTTCATCCTCTTATCCTTACATATGTTTTTGTAATATGGTGCCACTTGGATTTTGTTGATACCCCTGATGTGCTAGAAAGGTATTATCATGTTATCCTGTTTGTCTCTTTCTTATTCTTTCAGCATTATATATAATCACCTTTTCTATTCTTCCTGTTTATGCCTTTAGTACAGACTGCAAAGCATTCTGTTCCCATTTTCTGAACTATCTTTATTCTGTTTATTCCTTTTTAAAGATGAGGTTTATTGAATTTTGTGCACCATTTTAGATTAGTTCTTCCTAACTGTATAAAGATGAGTAATATATTTTCACTTTGCATTGTTGATGTTTTTTCCTGTGTATCCCAGCATCTCAACAGACTTCTTTCTGTTTGTGTACTTTTGGTCCTCTGATATGACCACCCTCAAGTTCCTTTCCTCTTTTGCTGCTGATATCATGTTCCCCTCCAGCTGCATACTATTTTATAGGTTCTGAGTTGTTGCTGCTAAGATACAAATTGCATTTTCAGTCCCTTTCAGCTTTCTTACATCTTTCTGCATATCATTTGGTTTACATTATTTGTGTTGTCACCATACATTGAGGTACAAACCCACTGTAGCATCCCTGATATAAGCCCAGAGAAGCACCATCCACAGTGTATATCAGAGTGTGTGATATACCTTTAAGAAGCATTCCAGTCAGTGGGCACGTGCATATAAGTACTGAGCATGTGCAAGCAAGAGTGCCATTTTGAGTGAGCAGCCAGAGAGAAAGCATGCATGTGTGTAGCAGTTAGTTAGCTAGTTAGTTTAAGTGTAATATTCCAGTCATCCACCCTGATGTGTTTATGTGTAATAAAATACTTAAGATACACAAGACAAGCGACACACAGTCCTAACCTCTGTGGCATTCCATTGTAACTACTTACTTTCATCCAAGTGGCATAAATGTACCACTAACCTCTATGTGTTATTGCCTTGCCAATGTTTTATCCATGCTACTAGTCTGAAATCCCCTCCATGTTTCACTAATTGTGTAATGGCATGCCAAAGCCTGTATCTTGTCATATAATCTGGTCATCTAATCCAGGATCTCTTGTTATGTTAGATTTATATGAATTTAACCTGTATGTCCATGAAGCTTCTACAATCGATTTTTGGGTATTTCAAAATTCGTTCTTACCTTCTTCATAAGAGGACAACAGAAGGTGGAAGTGCTTGCCCTTGCACCCTTGAGCAACACACTTGTAAAGTAGGCATGAACTTAATGATATGTCATGAAAGCAGAAAAACCAAATCGTATTTCACAGATTTATACTTCTCCAGCAGTGTTATGTTCTAAATCCCTCACCTCCCATGTGAATTTATTATGAATAAGAGCTAAGACATTAATTTAGATTGTCAGACGTCTTGCCAAGTAAAACTGCTCTTTGCCTCGACTATGGAATTTTATATGGCAATTTCCTCTGAGTACAGATTTCAGTGCCTTAGGATTTGCTGTTTTTGACCACCAGATGGAGATAGTGCATCATACTGACACAGCACATTTCTCCTATGGCTGCTGAGCAATTTACTTTTCCATAGAATTAGGCATTCTACTCCAGGTCATGTACTGATGGGTCTGTTAACACCCATCTAATCTACATACCCATCATGTAACATGTTCTCAAACACAACAGTCCTATTTCTGTAAAAAGTACAGGGATAGGAATATGGCATTCTGCCACAAAATAGATTAAAAGAATCTGATAACTTAAATATTGGATATTACAGGATACCTTCTGATTTGAATACAGTATAGCCCTGTCCAATATAAATTTATTGATTCTTGATTATGTATTTAATTGCAAAAACCAGTATTGCACTATGGTACTGTTGCATATTAAATGGGTTGCCTGGGATGTTTTTTTTTTGTTTGTTTGTTTTTTTATTTAATCACATTTGTTATTCATGTTACAGTACTGATTGACATGGATCCTTGTTGGTCTTAAACTGGAAGCAATGTCTGGTAAAGTAAAGTGAGTTACTCAGGGTCATAAGGCAGGCTGAAGGAATCAAACCCTGGACTATAGGATGAAGATCGTTAGTACGTCATAGTCCTTAACCCCTATGCACTAACTGCCAGACAAAGAGAAGGCCATAGGACTCAATGATATAGGAGACCCAGACAAAACCACTAAGTTAAGGAGTGGCAGTAATGTCTGCAGTACCACAAAAGCAAAAGGCAAGAAAATCCTTTTCTGTCACTGGTTGGAAAAATTTTCTGATGACAATTTTCTTATCAAAATTATACTTTGAAATATCTGCTTCTAATATTGGGCTGTAAAAGCTTGCATTTTATCTTTTCATTCGCTAATACTAACTAGTTTTTAGAAGCTGTGCTATTAACTAAACACTGGTGTTTATTTCAGCATGTCACTCCAACTTATTAAACACAGCTGTGGTTGAAAATACATTTATTTACCAGGAATGTCCAACTTGGAATGAGTCAATTTTCAGCAGAGGCCCAGAGAGAAATGCTCCAGGTGCATATCTTTGGAACATGGGAGGAAACCAGAGCACCCACAGAAAACCCACACAACACAGGGAGGACACGCAGACCCTGCACAGAAGGCACCCCAGCTGAGAATCAAACCAAAGAACCTCTGGCTGTGAGGCACCAACGCAACTGATGCACCACTACACTGCCCTACTTAAACTAATAAATAATTACCCAAAACAGCTTGTGTCCACTTTAATGGATTTTATATATAGCATATGCACACATTTTTTAACAAATATTTATCAGCTCATATAAGTGGCCTGTCATGCTATAAGAGCTACAAAAAAGAAAACAAGCCTAAGTTACAGAGCAGCTTAATTCAGATGGCATGTTCAATTCCCAAGAATGGTTAATATTCTAGATTATATATTATTAAAGCAGGAGGTGGCAAATGTTCTCTATGAAGGGTCTGTAGACATTAAAGGATTCATTCTTAACAGTCAAAGGTATGCCTCTATGAATGATAGACTTTGGACAAGAGACTTTCAGATTTTGGCAGGGCACATAACAAATAGCCATTTGGGATGGGACACAAATCAAAAGTGGAATATAACAGATAAAGAATTAGTATAAGATCTGGATATGTGTTCCATAAGCAAAAAAAAAAAAAAGAAAAGAAAATAGGTCAAGAAAGATTACCTGAAGAGTCAAGAAGTCTGCCATAGGATGAGAAGCAATAAAGAGCTATTTTAGTGACATAAAAAAATCAAGAAAGGAAAAGGATGTGCCAAGAGGGTATACAGGAAGAAGTAAAGGAGATGCCACGTAACTAGTCAGAACAGGTAAAGCTTTCAGAGCCAAAGCAAGTACTGAAATGTAATAACAAAGAAAATCATTTCTGTCACTAGAAAATGTGAGGAAATAAAGAAACAGACCAAAAGTAAAAAAACAAGAGAATTAATATGAAAGACAGGGAGATATGAAGTATAAATACATTACATACTCAAGTAAGAAATAATAGAAAACAAGACAGATATAATATAAAACGTATATAACTGGTAGAGAATAGGTTGGAATTTCTGAGGAGGCTTATTGATAACAAGTACTGATCATAGCGAAGCTGCATCTAAGACAGATGACATTTATTGTAGAAATAACAAAAATCATAGAGAATACAAAGCAGCCTGGCCATGTGGCCATTTAAGCCATGCAGTACCCTCCCTTAACACTTTACCTTACTTTTTCACCAAGATATGGCCCACTCATTCTGAGTGTGAATTTGTGAATACCTACCCAATTGTATAACATCTTTTTAAAGGAAGATAGTGTGTCACATTGCTTGGACTGGAGAGGAAGTTAGACCCAGAGAAAAGGTAGCCATTGTGTGATGAATCTGTGTTTTCATGATGATTTATTTGCTGAAGCAGGTAAAGATCTCTAATCCCAGTGTTCATTGGACTGTTTGATTTGTGGAGATATAAGAGGTTTTGATTGCCAGATCCCTAATGGCCCAAAAAGTGATAGCTAAAAATCTGTACTTCTGTTTACAATGGATGCATACTGGCACACTGCACAATGGGTCACATGGTGCCAGTCTTAAAGATGGCGCAAGAGAAGAGACAGTTATCAGTAGACTAGTAAAACTCCTATTACCTGTAAAGACCATAGTGTCTTTAGCTCTATGACCTCAAAGATGGGTAACAATACTGCTACAGCTCAAGCTTATTCTGTCAGACCGGGATCAATGACTAGTACAGAAAGATCATTCTCTAAATGTCCTGCACCTGAATTTCATTATTGCAGTCATATCTGTGTTCATGTTTTGTAGGGTGATAATGTAAAAATTAATGATGGAATGCCTCACTGAAAAGGTCCTGTTTTAATATCAATATTGACATAATAAATGACTGAATTCTGTAACATACATTTTTCCCAATGGTATAGAAAGTTTGTGTAATATTTATAAGAAAACACACTTTACTGATCCATCATAATTGATGCACTGATGCAATACAAATACTCCTCCGTAATTGTTTTGGTTTCTTGGCTCCATCTAGCACAATCATGGATAGTCTGTGCTTTGGTGCATTATACTTGTATAGGTCTAACTTACAGTGAGTAGTGTTATGCATTTGCTTCCTGTCAACAAGCCACATCCTTTGACTGAGTTTGTTCTTCCCAGCTCCCTGTAGCTGTTTCATACCTTCTGGGATCTTCAAAGTCCCACCTTTCAGATACTATAGAATCCAGAGTCTCAGCTGCTGTGAAGCGCCATACTACCTGATGCATGAGGCAGTTAGTTGGCAAAGAATCTTCAGTGTTTGTCCATGAAAGATGATGGCATCTCCACAGGAGAAAGATATACGCCCTGAGCTCACTGCTGCTCTACACAGTCAGCAAGAGGCTAGTCCAGTATGAAGTGCCTACTAATTCAGTACTTTTTACTGTAGTGGGGGAACTAAGTTCCTACATGCTCTTTTCAGTCTTACCCATGCTATGAATTTCATGTAGTGGAAGAAAGTAATTGCTCCATCCTGAGATACTTAACTGAAACCAAACATTTCTGTCATCCATTAACTGGGACAGACATTACATAGAATGTAGAGGCAGAGAGAAAGAACTAAAAACCACACTTCTGAAAAAACTGAGTAATCTCCGAGATCTCAGACTGACCAGTAGCAATAAACAAGACAGGGTCCAGAGTTCAAAGACTTTCTGCAAGACAAGTCAAAGCAGTGAAAAAGGTGCAGAAGGGAATATTGATAGTCTGACTCATGAGGACAAGATCCTAGTTTATACAATGATAAAGCAAGAAGTATGTTCCTGTGACACCCCTGCACTGGCCCAGTAATCAAGAATCCTCAATCCTCACCACTGGCAACAGTGGGGAATGTACGCACTGGAACGATGACAAGTACACACATACAGTAAAGTGCAATTTTCCTTAAGAGCACACAGAGATCACAGTCAATCTGGGGCTGGTTGCTCCCTCTTTCTACAGATCCCCAGTAAGACTCCTCACTGGCACAGCTATAGGGTTACGATCTCAGCTGAGGGGCCAAGCCAAGACCTCCAGCATCCTCTCTGTCCAACCAGTGCTTCATGTCCCTGCCCAAGTAGCTGACACATGCACACTTTGAGATTTGATTTATATACAAAACATACAGAGACTCCAGGGAACGCTAGCACAGGTTTACTAGCTATTCCCCTTCTGCCCAGACTATAAGGTAGTCATCACTGCACCATCCTCTACTTATCATCTACTATAAGGCCCTTACAAAAGGAGTCCAATCCTACTGTGTAATGTTACTATTATCCAAATGGTAGTTTTGACCAGGTGCCAGGCTATTTAGGAGTGGCCTGTACAGTGTCACCAAATACATATGCAAGTACTGTAAGAGCTTAACTGTGTCTCACAAATATCAGCAACAAAGACAGATTTAAATATATTTAATAGTAATAAACAAACAAGACAATACTCAAACAACATAGTAACTTCAGCATTTAGAAACACAGAAAATATTTTAAAAAACATAGCAGGACAGTCTCAGATAAATACAGAAAACAGCTAAACAAATCTTTACTATATTCCTAGCTATATCTAAAACATACTATGCCCTAAACAACTTACTTACAGAGCAAAGCAAATGCAGATGAGTGGATGTTCTTGCTAGGTCCAAGACAAAACACAAAATGCAAAGTCTCTCTCTAAGAGAGTTCTTAAATTAATATCAAACATTGCTGATGGGTCAGCTTGGATGATATCACTCTTTGTCACTTGCTGTCAGTTCCCAGGCTAACAGAAACTAACTTCGCTGTGTTAAAAATACATATCTCTCAGATGTTTGCTCAGAACTGGAAGTCATAAAACAATTAAAAACGTTTACATTTTAGACCTAGTAATTACTTCTTTCCAAGACAATAGAAACACCTCTAGCTCTAGACATTGTGTCTGCTTCATTAAAACTGAGAGATAACACAATTGTAAAACAATTTCAACTTTTTTTGTTGAAGTTGTGTGAGTTAATCTTCTATGTTCCAGTAGGGTATGCTGTGGTTGCATTCTTGAAGCTCAGTACATAGCATATGATTCTGTATAAATCATATGAATATTCACAAATGACAAAGAATTACTTTAAAAGTTCCAGATAGCTCGGCTGGCAGTGTCACAGCTCCAAACACTGGTCAGTAAAGGAAGATATCTGGAAGAGCATCTACAGTAGGCAGACATATTGGCTTCTTTACATATCTTAAGGGCACCATGAGACAATCATGTATTTTCTTTCTGAACATCAGAGATTTCTAGTTTACTCTTCAAGGAAATACAGTTGCACAATCAAGGAGCCTTCCTTTTTGACATTGTTTGCATGGATTAACATGTATGTTTACAGGAATTACTATAAACTGGCATAATTGAAAAGTATCATGTGCCATGAAGAACACAAATTAAATTTTCCTGAGACTTATTTCTCTGGAACAAAACCTAATTACAACCGCAGGGAGTATGCAACCAGGAGCTGCCACAATCTGCAACCACAACAATACATGACATACATGACCATATATTGCCCTCACACCTTTTACAGTATTCATGGAATTTATGTCTGAAGAGCTTGAGGAAAGTCAGAAACAAAAAGTGCAAGTTAAAAAGGTGAACCCCATGGCTGTCATCTATGACAAATGAGATTGTATATGGTATATCAAACTGCAATACTTGGAAACAATTGCAAGAACTGTGAAAGTCCATGGAACAAACTGCTATAAACCAACAAAGGAATAAAACATTCCCAGTTCCATCATTAACCATGGCCTACCCCTTCAGAGTAAAATGCTGTGGCAGTAAGCAATGCACAACTCTTCATTGGTCCAGGATTCCCATATGAGCAGCCAGCAATTCCTGAAAGCTATTGCTTTTGGCTCTGTCTTCATACTACCTAGGTTCAAGCCTGCACATAGTACCCTGAACATGCATTTCTGTCAAAGGAAGCCAACATCCAAATAGGTCACTTTCCAGCATCTATATGTAGAAGATTACACTGGCAAGCCATATGTGTATATATATATATATATATATATATATATATATATATATATATATATATATATACATATAGACAGTGGACAGCCTTAATATCACAGAGATAGCAGAAGCTGTGATTGCAGTATTACAAAATGAAGTAAGATCCTATATTTCATATGAATACAACTGTAAGATAATTCTGGAGCATCACAGGACCTAATTACACTTCAGAATTACTGCACTGATGCCCCTTCTCTTTGGATCTCACTCAGCACTTTGATCTGGTGACTTGAGAATACAAATGAGTGACATACTTAAACATGCCAGAAGCACAATATAATCTATGAGCCAGTGCTGTTCTACAGAAAAACACTGTCCACATATTAAACTGCAGAGATATCTTATGTGAAAAGATGCCAATAGAAGAGGATCACTTGTTGTCAGCTTTTCAAACTAGCCCTGACCACTGTCATCTGCAGAAGCACAATCTTTTGTTAAGCTGTACTGGCTCAAATGTGAATACTGAGTCAGATGAGAGATACAGAAGACTGTGCCCCTGTTGGAAGATTCAGGAAGGACAGACTGCCTTTTGTAAACACTATTTTTAGCCAACAAGCCACCAAGATAGAAGCATGTCAACAGAAAACATTGGATCCTAAAAAGAATGACATGGGCTAACTCATACTATTAGGTTCTTATTAGCTATGTGCTAAATTTCATCAGATTGTAGATTTTTGGTCTAAACAGTGTTTGATATCAATAGTGCAAGTAAAAATGCATAATATTACAAAAAAGGGTGGGAAGCCTTGAAATAGCTTAAGAAAAAGTGTACTTAATTTCCAAGCATCTGATAAGGGTAGTAATATTGTCTTACTTAAAAAGACCAGCTGGAAATGTTATTACATGTGTAGTAAACTTACTGTACTTTTCTTCTAAACAGAAGAAAAATCTGAACTTTTCCAATCTTGTTTTACCAGCTTTTTAGTGCTCTCTAGATTACATTACAGTGAGCAAAGTTTCCCTAGAGACCTATAATACTAAGTCATGATAGTTACTCAATATCTCAATAAATAATTAAGGTCCAGTGTTTCCTCCCACCGCCTTGTTTATGTGGTATCTCAGGTTTCTATGTTTGGCCCTTTGCTGTTCAGCATTTATTTGCCGTCATTAAGGGATATTATTCATTTGAGACACTTGCAATATAATTGCTGGGCTGATGATATACCACTTTACCTTTCAGTCCCTCAGGAGACTGTATCTGCTCTTAATTATTTAGCCTGGGGTATGGAATTGAGCCATAACTGGATGGCAATTGGTTTAAATTCAACATCTCTAAAACTGTTGCTATGTTAGTACATGCTACACTTAGACACCCTTTCATGATGATGCTATCCCCAGACATTTTCAGCTGCATAGACAAGTTGTCATTTTTGCCCAGAGTGTATGATTTACAAGTGATTTTTGATGACTAACTAATGTTAAAGTATCAGATTTCAGCGGTAGTCAAGTCTTCATATTTCCAGCTGTGGAATATCATCCTGACCAAGCATCTTATTCCACCTAATGACCTCCCCACTACTGTACATGTACTTGTTTCTTCCTGACTTGACTACTGCAATGTCTTTCTTGTATGTAGGCCTGTCAGACTGTGAACTTACAACTGGTGAAAAACATCCATAGCTCAGTTCAGCCCTGTTCAGTTACTGAATGGGGCATCTACATTCCACATTATTGCACTGATTCTGTGAAGTCTGCAGTGGTTACCAATCAAACATCAGACCATTTACAAGATCCTTATTCCAGTTTATTTAGTCATTCATGACTTGGGTCTACTCAATCTACAGGGTTTCTATCTTGATGTAGGACTAGCAGGACTCTGCATTCTGGTACACAAGATCTCTTAGTTGTTCCATCTTACAAGTTAGAGTCTTTTGTTTGCTGGACTTTCATCTACTAGGTTCCACTTTTGTGAAACCTACTTCCACGTTGGCTCCAAGACTTTTCTATGTTGTTTGACCTGTTTGAATTAGCTTTTGGTTGATGAACTCTGTGACAATAGGAAGTACTGCCAGCATAGCTAGTTGGAATTTTGTAAATAATTATATGTTATTTGTGAATATCAAACCGGTTTATGCAAGAAGCTTGTGTATTAGAACTGTATGTCATGTGTATACCAAACTGATTTGTACAAATGTTTGTGTTGAAAAGGTAATGTAAAGTGCTTGTGTTTGAAATGTATCCACAATGTGCCCTACTGGAGAGAATAGAAATGTACATGCACTATTGTAACAGTTTAAATGTATATGTTTTAAAAGAGGAAACTGGAAGACAGGAGGTTAACCTCAGTTCAGCAAACTTTAAAATAGATTTGAAATTAAATCACTTTATGGGTTATGCCATAAAGATGCTATCTCATAGGTTCAATGCAGCTGGAAACACAAAATCTGTACATGAAAGCTTTGCTCTTACATATAGCATTTGTAAAGCATTTATGGTTTATTTTCAAAAAGAAAACACAGCAGTGGGGGGCTTTCTTTGCCCTCCATGCTGCTTCAGTCCTGGCTCTCTTTGAGACAGAATATTTACATACTAATAGGTTAATTTTAAACAAAATGTAGATGCGCTTTCATTATATATATGATTTGCTTTTTATATGTAAATGAAACCTAATGATTTCTTAGTTTTTATTGAAGAGATCTAAAGTAATTCACCTTTTATACAACACTTCTAATTTTGCAAATTATATTAATTTAACCTTCAGAGGTCAAGATAATAAGACTGTCATTTCAAAATTATTAAATAAATCCATGAGTGCAACTAGCTTTTATTTGCTTGTTAGTTTATTTATCTGATTTAATTTTGTCTTTCCAAAATGTTGAATATTTAAGCATTAGAAAGGCATATACTAATTGACAAGATTATGTAGAAACCAATTATAGTATTTTCCTTATGTTTAGTGAGATTAATATTAAGGTAGAAAATTTAGTGGAAAGGTAGCAGTAAGAGGGTGTTGTACTAAGCACATATCATATCAAAGGGCAAGGCCAGCATATGTATATCAAAAATACATTTTTTTGCATTATGGAATATTTCTCTCTCAGAAACTGTAACAATGAATGCTGTAAAATGCTAACAAATTAAGCTTTTTAAAATACATTTATTAATATTTCATTTGTTCATGGAACTATCATAGGTGATATATTGATTTATAGGCATGTTGTCAGGCTTGCTCCAACTCTAACATTGTTTTTATATATTATAGGGACGTATCTTTGTATCACTTGTAAAGCCAGTCTTCATGTTTTGCAGGGTGAAAATGAAAAATGAATGAAGGAATGTTTCACTGTCAAGTTGTTTTTAATTATGATGGTTCCAAGATATTCTATGTTCCAGTTCAAAGATAGGCAGAGTGCTTGAAATCATTACTTCTTCTCATACCAAATAATCATATGGTAGCCAGAAAAACTCCTAGGGGTAGCATGCACAATATTTGGAATGCACTGACCATATATGTCATTAACTATTGTAAATGTAACTGCTCAAGTTTATAAAAAATCCTATCAGAAAAGTAAGAAAAACATGAATAGGATGTCCCTGATCAAGGTTATCTCCTCTGTCGGTCCCTAGGGATGGTGTTGTTAGAAATAAAATATGACATTCAGCAGTAGTCTTATACGAATGAAGAAGTGACGTTATTATTTAAATATGATGCTTTGTATCCTTGTGGTTTCAATGCAGCTCTTTCTTGGAGATTCATGATCAGTTAATTGCTATTTTTAATAGTCCATTTTTGTTTTCTGAGATTTCTTATGTGATTGGATGGTTCTTAATTGCTTTTAATTGTTTTGTATTAAATAGGTTCTGTTTTGAAATCTGGTTTTTGATATCCCTTAGAATGTAGCATGTGAATGTGCCAGGGTGATATAGATATATATATATATATATATATATATATATATATATATATATATATATATATATATATATATACACACACACATATATATATACACACACACACACACACACACACACACACACATATATATATATATATATATATATATATATATATATATATATACACACACACACACACACACACACACACACACACACACACACGTTCCATATTTAAAGTAGATTGCATTAAATTATAAAATAGAGGAAGATCTTTGGTTATAAACCCTGATAAACAAAGAGGATGTCATGTAACCTGCCTTGACTGCAGTTGTGTTCAGAAATAGCATAAAAGTGGGTTATTACAAAAATGTAAGTTGGTTCATTCTTTAAACAATAACTTAGAAAGAAGATCAGCTGGAAAAGGTATAGCTGGACAGCAGAGTTTAAAAAGACAGCAGCAAGTGCCATCAAAAGGCTTCTGTGTAACTGCAGGGAATCACCTCTGGCAGCAGAGAGGTACTCCCCCCTTCAAGGAGTAGAGTTCTAACACCTCTATTCTAATCACAACATCATATTGTCAAAGAGACTACAAAAGAAGCCCGCTGGAAGAAGACTGAGAATATTTATTCCTTAGTTGATAGGAAGAATAAGGGGATCACACCAGTTGTTACAAGTATGAACTATAAAACAAGGCTCAAACAGAAGGGATATGCTAATTAGAAAATCGATAGCTCAACAAATGTCCATAATCTCCAAATGAAATGAATTTACTTAGAGAGGTAAGGTGGTATTTTTTTCTCAGGAAAGATTATAGATAGGTAGAAAACTTTATTATAGAAGGTGGTAGAATAAAAACAATAAGCAGTTTTACCTGCATAGTGATGTGGAGTGGCATCTATTGATGGCACACTTGAAGAGCTTTGCTACAGGGTCAAGTATGATGAATGGCATACTTGCATTGCTAGTAGTACAATAGGTCGTACTCTTGCCTTCACTGTTTGGAAGATCAGAAAGCCATGAGGCCTATCCCTGCACAGGTACTTGGATTTATATTTTAGTACTAATACCGTAGTGCAGCATTAGGGAGTGCAATAATCCTGAAATGCCATTTTTTGATTGCAGTGATAAACTGGGATCCCATCTTCCTGTATTGGTGGTAGAACAGGTAGAAAGTCTTCTAACTTCCATAAGTAGTTACACATAATTTACTTTTGTTGACCTAATAACCACTTTCACAGTTATTTTCCTATCCTGATTAGCATCACTTCTCAATGCAAACTAGAGGAGTATATCACTCATGCAAGAAATAATGAATAAAGACAGAAAAATACAATTGTACTCAATAATGAGTGTTGATGCAAAGCAATTCTCACATGTAACAATATACCCCCTTTCAATGTTCTCACCAGGAAGGTTGCTATATGATTCAGTTCAGACACATTTTCCTGCATTATTTAGTAGGTAAATAAATATTTAATAAAAACAAAAAGTGAGCCAAAACTGGTGAATACAATCTCTCTAACCACTGTCTTAAACAGGAAAGCAAACAATAAAATATCTCTCACAAATTGATTAAGATGGTAACCCCCATATACTCTAAATACAAAGATGCTAATGACACTCATAAATGGAGAAAGTAAGAGTTTCCCTTTTTAGAGAAAAAAAAGAGATCAGTCTTTCTTTCCTTAAAAAAAGTTTCCAACACTGTGTACAAATTTCACATAATGTGACTTTATAAAGAAATATTGAGTTATGTAAAATCAAGACTCCATTGTAATGCAAATGTCTAAACCCATTAAATCTCAAACAAAAATGTCATAACAAAATGCACAAATGTTTTTCACCACAAACACAGGCCCGTGTTTGGGATGAAAAACAAGTTTGTACTGATTGCAGTGTGGTTTAAAAATGCACAAATGTGTTAAACAGTGTACTGGCATAAGGGTTGTCTGCCCTGTACCCCCCTTAAATATGAAAGTTCTGACTCCACACTGTTAATCTTCAAGCAACCTACCTCTGAGACCATATAAACACAGAAACAAGAAAAAAAAACTATGACCTTTTTACCTGTTGTTTGGTTAAGAAAAGAAACAGACCATGTTCCCTTTACTCAAAGTCACCCAGCTTCAAAAACACTATTAAACTATGTGCTTGGTAAAGCAACAGCAGACATACTGAAACACAGAAAATACAAGAGTTCATTTTTTATTGCATCAGACACTTAAACTTTCAACACAACTCCAGCTGTTACAAGTTTTTCAAAAAACAAATCCCAGTTGGTCTACAGTGTGTAATGGCCAGTAAGTAATAATCCGAAAATATACAGATAAGATTTGAAAGGAAATGGATGCTTCAAATAATGGTCAGACCATCACTAACCCAGTATCCTTGAGTCTTGCACATATTCACTTCTAATCCCAATATTAAGCACAGGTCAGCAACTGCAAATAATAAATGTCAGATACCTCTCATACTATTAGATAATATTGAATCCCGTGCTCCCGGGAAACTCTATCACTTCCCTAGAGAAGGCACTCTGCCAATAAACTACAGCACTAATCAACTATAATAATGGGTCTATATGTATATGTAAAATAAGTAAAAAAAACACTTTGTTTTAAACCTCAAGATTCATCAGCCTACTACAAAATCAGTCCATTTAATAGTACTTGTCCTGAATATAGTGACTACATTCTGCTAAGAATAAAACAATACTCTCTAATCAGGGAATTCATGAAACTTCATCAATAACTAAAGCATTTGTGTTAATATTATCAAAGCCTGTTTCAAGTCCAGAGAGAATATTATCTTTATGGAGTCTACAGGCTGCTCATACAAAAATTGCAACAGATGTGACAGTAAATTCACCCTCCATAACATCTACAAACCATAATATTTGCAAGTAATTTACATCCCTTGTTCCAGAAATATTCCCATATTCAGAAATACTAAATCTCTACCATTTCTTCTGCTTTTCCTGTTATGGATCACCACAGTGGAACAATGGTCCACAGAATGACTGGCAGTAGAGTTTTTGAGTTGCCAGCCCGGCACCCAGCCTTCCACAGAAGGCACACACATGCTCACACTCACAGCTAGGGCCAATTTAAAGTGTCCAATCCACTTGTGCCAAGTCTTTGGAATGTGGAAGGAAACTGGAGCACCCAGAGGGTGCCCATGTGAGTGCAGGGAGGACATGCAGACTCCGCACAGAAGGCATCACAGCCGAGAATTGAACAGAAGAACCTCTTGCTGTGAGGCGCCAATGCTAACCGCTGCACCATGGTTACCCTAACATTACCAATCCTTGTCACCCTTTTACACACACACACACACACACACACACACACACACACACACACACACACACACACACACATACATTCAGGCCTTATCCTGTCATCTGTATCAGTTAATTTCTGTTTTATTATTCCCAAAACTCCATCTTGTACAATCGACTAACAAGACATTTAGAAATATTTTGTGGGACCTTTCCATCTTAGTGCACTTACCCTTGGAACTGACTGTAATGGGTTTCACTGTATCATCTCTCTGATGCTCCATAACCATCCCATAATACAGCAAAGAGGAAGAAATAGTCTCATAGTGCCAAAACATGCTTAGAATACTTAATATGAGCATAGAAAACACTCTGCTAGAATAAATCTTTCTTCTGCCTCATTGTATACGCATCCAGTGCTCTGAATGACTTACAGCTCTGCCTTTCCCTTCTGGTACTTCAACAGTAATAACAGTAATAAGGGTACACATCGTCTTCCATTCAAAACTTATCAATCCTAAGCAACTGTATGACCTTGTTCTACATAAGGGTGGCCAACAACCTCCATAAGATGTATCCTTGTCCACAAATGTAATCTGCTGCACATAATACCCTTAACTGTCAGATAAACTAGAAGTTGTTAGTTTGTCCTGTTTACTTAAATGTGGTTTCAACCTAAGTTTACATTTTAACTACCATAAATCACTATTATTAGATAAACCTAATCTATAGACCACCTTACAGCATTTAAAGGCAGTGCTTTCTTTGTCTACATTTTTTCCACTGTTAGTAACCTGGACCTTGGATTTCCCATATCCTTTTTATAGTTGCTGAAACTAAACATAATCCATCAAGAGAAATGGACAGAGTAAAGTATGATAAATAAGCACATCATCTGAAAAAATAAAGTCTGTACATATAGTGAATGTTTCTACTGCATATGTGTCAGACTACTATCTACTCAAAAGGAAAACATATTTTGTAAACATGCAACATGTTAGGATGTGGCTCAGTAATCCAACAACTGCAGGGTTGTTACCACAACCTAGGCAATCTGGCAAATCACAACTGAAAATTTCCTATAAAAAGAATGAGTAAATGGTTATATAAATAAGGCTGAATACATTCAACTTCTGACAGACACCCAAGATTATCTAGTAGCCTCAAAGCATGTTAAACTCTGGACCAGATTCAGACTGCAATAATCTAACACATCACACCTAACAAACAACTATAATCCTGCCCTAGAGCAGGCTTTTGTCCTACATGATGATAATGTATGCATCCCCCTGCTCCCAGTAGTGTATGGCACATAACTGCAGCTATTTATAGCAAGAAGTTCTAGACTAAACTGAACACATGTTTATTGACATCTGCATTGCAGAGATTGTTTGCAGTTGGATGTGACTTTGCTCTAAGTAATCAAAAAAGGATCAGGCCATCTAATATCCTGCAGGAATTTCAGCCTATGAAATACAATACAAAGAATATCAGAGCATAGCTGTTGCAAAGAACACAATACATTACTGGTGTATTCTCCACAATTCAGCATCATTTACATTTATAGTACCTATAATGTAGCTACTCACAATAGGTCATACCCTATGCCTCCACCCTGTGGCAACAAATTCCACTTCTCCATGAGAGGATTGTGTATGCACTGTACTGTCACAACCAAAATCTGAGTCATCATAGTCCAAATAAATAATATTCTGTGTATTGCACACTCAAATGAAATAAAAGAAAATGTGTTGGCTGTGTTTCTAAACAAAATCTTATTGTAGTTGAGATGATCATCAGGGTCTCCTGGCTCTCGTAAAATTATCTGAAGTAGCAAAAGTATGAATGCAGGCTGTTACCACTGGCTTAGGCCTACGTGCTGGTGTAGACAAAACAGCAAAGGAACCATCTTAATTTCTCTTTGGGCCTGGAGGCACAGTATTATGGTTTGACAAGAAGTGAGAGAGCAAAACAGTTCCCATTGATTCCAGGCCCCATACTTACCACAATACTCCCAAGAACAATGCAAAATAATGCATCCAAAGTCTCCACAATTTATAACAATATCAAGGCTGCACTGCATAGAACAGTACCCCATTTGAATTGTCCCACAATCAAAATATTGTGAAGAAATTCCTTCAATCATCTGATATACATGTACCTTAGCTTTCCAGGTACTTGTTCAGATACAAACAGTTTAAAAGCGCCTACAGCTAGAGCACAGTGACTTTTTAACCAAAATTTTAGGCCCAGCTAAGGTGCATTCTAAGTGAAACTTCATAGGAACTGCTCTCAGCTGAGGTCTTATAACTGGTATTAAAATAAAGTGTTAGCACTCCAGTAAAATCTTTCTTTTGATAATATGCATCCTAAGGTCTGTCCAACATGCTCAAAACTTATGTTGTACATATATCTAATACCATTAGTGCAGGGTGATTCATGTTTTTCCTGGTTCCAAGACTCTGCACTCATTCTGAGGTCACTGTGCATTATGTAAAGTAGCAGCAGTAGCAGGATCAGATGAAACTTCTCTTGCTTCCATTCCCTCAGCAGTTTAACACCGTCAGACTCTTCTTTTACATCTGATTATTGGCAAGTCAGCAATTCTTCACTTAACAAAAAATTCTCCAAAAGTCTCCTCTCTGTAGCCATGGAACAGCTAGCCCAAATAGCCACTGCATTTGTCATGACTCCTGGCACTTCTATAGGAACAAGAGGAAGTAGGAATCGCTGTTGATCTGGCCAAATGTCTTCCATATAGATAAATACCACCTCAGGAATAAACAAGTCAGCAAAAGCAAATAAATAATAAATACTTCCATTGGAATTCTCTATGCATTCATCTAGTTATATCATAATATTACAGGATCATATGAATTATAAGGCAAGTAAATTATAACGACTGCTTATACTTTGCTGATACCCACCATAGGATCATAAGAGTTACAAGGCAACTTAGTCACAAGGCCATTTCTGCTTTGCCAGTACACACCCTTAGGCCTTGCCTCCCTTTTCAAGAAGGGCCAGGTCAGTTATACCAGGGTTGAATTTATAAATGCCCATCCAGTTGCCCAACTCCTTTCTAAAGGCAGACAGAGTATTACGCTGTTTAACTTAGACAGGACATTTGCTCTAGAGAAGAGGTAGGCACTGAAAACAATGCTATCCTTCAACCTTGTTTTAAATTTAATTGCTGGAGAAGATTTAGATCTCAGCCCCTACTATTATCTAGACTGTTTGATGTTTGGAGGTATACTAGTTTTTGGACTATTGAATCCTTTATAGCCCTATAAGCAAGGCATAGATTGCCCCTAAGGAGTCTATGTGACACTGGGTTGCTCAGGTCTTTTAGGCAAATGATCTTTTTTAGTTAAAAACCTCTAGGGTCTTTCCATTTGCTTAATATGCTTATTAAAGTACATCCCAAAAGGGACATTGTACTCAATGATGGGTATAATTAATGTGGATTACAAGGAGATGACGATTTCCTTTGTTCTGGAAGAAATACCTTTTGCATCATCTGTTCAAGATAAAAGGATTTCCTTAGCACTGTTATAATGTGGTGGTCAAACACTACAAAGTAAGCCCTTAAGTGCCCAGGTGTGTCATGACCTCTTCATTTTGAAGTGGTGTGTTATGCATACTATATTCTGAAGCTAAGATGTATTTACTACATACTGCAATGTTGCACTTAGCATAACGTTTGAGCCCATTTTGTATACCAGTTATCAACAAGTATAAGCGCCTTTTGGAGAGCCTGTTTGCCAGAAGAGGACTTGATGAAGACTCCCAGCTTACAATCATCTGTGGACTTTCTTAAACAGAGACAGAGATCTTCATTTGATATATGAAGATCTCAGAGGTTGATACCAAAACAGCAGAAATACTAGCACAGAGCCCTAAAGAACTCCACTGGTCACCTTCACGGTCTTAGTGGACACACGTCCCACTGTTACTATGTGAGACCTGTCACTAAGCCACCTAACCACATTTGGGTCACTTTGGAGCTTCTTTAACTTCTTTATTATATTTGCATGTCGAATTGTATCATATGCCTTGATGAGGTCACAGTATGCTGTATGAGCAGCTTGTCTATACATACAGCCTGAATAACCTTCTCAAAGAAGTTCTCAAGATTCATTAGACAAGCTCTACCCTTGACAAAGCCAAACTGCTGAGGGTTATGTTAGATAAGTGTTTTGATATCATAGTTAATTATGTTAGTTATTATATGTTCAGTAGCTTAACATGACAAGAGTCATTAAACTGCTAGGTCTTTAATTCTCGGGTTCAGTGGTGACCCTTGTGGAGTGGTATCACAAAAGCTGTGACAAGCAAGCAAAGTGCTAAGTGCAGAGCTCACAAATAACCAAGGAAGCAAAGTAACATTTTAAAATATGTACATCATCCATTAATTTCAAAAATAATATATAAATGCACTGGACAGATAAAAAAAGACAAACCATTTGTCTGATAACATTTTTGCAGGAATTCCATGTGCCACATTCTCCAGAGAAGTAAGTTTTGCAATACCATTTTTTCATATAAAATCATACCCTCGTATCAACAAACTAACTGGATACTGAACAACATTTCCTTTAAAACAAGATGCATTAACATCTTTTGGGGGTGCATTCTTTGTGGAAGTATGCGCATCCTCTCTGTATATGTGTGGGTTTTTGTCAGGTGCTTTACTTTCCATTTACTTCCCAATGACATACTGTTAAGTAAACTTGTGATCCTTTACAGTGCCCATTGATAGGCATAAGGGTGTCTATGTGTGTGTGTGTGTGTGTGTGTGTGTGTGTGTGTGTGTGTGTGTGTGTGTGTGTGTGTGTATGACATGTGCATATATGTTTGTGTGAGTGAGTGTGGACATGTTCGTGTGTGTGTGTGTGTGTGTGTGTGTGTGTGTGTGTGTGTGTGTGTGTGTGTGTGTGTGTGTGTGTGTGTGTGTGTGTGTATGCATGTGTTGTCTGTCTGTATGTGCATTCTGGAATGGTCTGCACTGATATCCCCTTCAGGACTGGTTCTCAGCTTTGTCCCCATTGATTGCTGCATAGGCTGCTACTTCCTAGTGACAGTGAGTAAGATAAAGCAGGTATCAGTAAATAAAGGAATGAATTATACATTTGGAATATTTCTACTGCAGAATCATACAGTTCTGTTTAACAGCTGATTTGTTTCCTCTCTGTTCTTAATTCCAGTATATAATATTGTTATCTTGCTAGCAGATCCATAGTTGGTGGAGTTGAGACATTTATTCAGACTTGTTGACCAGTGTGTCACCATCAACAAGTGAAAAATATATGGACATTGTCAATTCTAACCAGAATCCTGAAGTCTGAGAGTCTATGACAGAATTAACTATTTGAACACACCAACAAATGCAATTCAGTGTTGCCATAGTCTAGGGTCTTCTGCCATTTGTAGACCTGAAAATTAATTAATCTTATAGTGGTTTTAGATGTGGTGCTGCGGTAGCGTTGTCACCTCACAGTATGACGTTGTCCTGTTCAGTTCTCAGCTAGACCGTCTTCTGTGTGGAGACATGCGTGAATGGGCGTACCTTCGTTGAAGGTTTTGCGTCAGAGCTGGCAACTCGGCACGTAAAAATCTATTGCCAATCATTAGTGGACCGGAGTTCCGATGTGGTGACCCCTAACCAGGAAAAGCTGAAAGACACAACAACAACATAGTGGTTTTAGATACAATTAGCCTGTAACATTTACAGTGTGTGTGTGTGTGTGTGTGTGTGTGTGTGTGTGTGTGTGTGTGTGTGTGTGTGTGTGTGTGTGTGTGTGTGAGTGTGTGTGTGTGTGTTTCTGTGTCTGTTGTAAAGTCCAAGGAAACACTGGAAGCAGCAGTTATAAAAAACACATTTCTTAATTTCTGCATCTAAGGGAAATGAAAACAGCTCACTTGTTTGTTTGTTTTTTAATAAACAAAAACAGTACTTTCAAGGTTTTCTCCAAGTGCATATACACCACCTTTTGCCCTTGTAGGAACTATGAACTGGACTTAAACAAAAGTCCTAGGCTGCAGGCCTCTCCTATGTCTAGATTTTAACTTTTGAGTCAGGCCCTGACTGAGCTGTACTCTATGATTCCAGGTACTTAAGGCAAGCTTCTTATTTCTTTGCTGATTCTTCAGATGAGGAACTAAATTTCTTCTTGTTGTTGCAGGCTGCCTCCAATTAATACATTCAGGTCGTTGGCTACAGCTTCTTTGAAAATGTTTTCGCTACACAGATCAATTTGCCTTGTAATTAAAAGCACAACACACACATATGCTTTGTCAAATCTGTTTAATCACTTCCCCCTTTAACCAATGTATGTTTTTATGCGTTGCCCCTTAAGAGTACAGGTAGGAAAATACTCTGTTTCCTGCACTGTTATGGGATTTTGGACTGTCTCTATTCTGTGCATTCAGGATTATGTGGAGTTCGGGGGGCTGTGAGGGTACATTGTAAGGGACAGCGGATGATCATGACAGTGCAAGTGTAAAGTAGTACTGGAGGAAAATGTTCTCTTATGTAAACTGTTGTGCAGCTGCAGAATTATTACATTTAGAAAAGTGGGGTGAGAGAGATGCCCCCAATGCCCCCACCCCTGCAAAAACACTGATATTTTCTTTATTTCATGCAGTTCGGGTGGTCCAGAGTCCATGCTTTTTTGATACATCATCTACAAATAATGAGCCTTGTGACTATGAATCAACACTGGTTACTACTGCTGTCATGTGACTGTGAAATGTGAATCACCATTAAAATCTTCTAAAGTTAGGGATGAAATAAGTGCTAATTCTGCAAACAGGAAAGGAAAGTGCATTTCATGATGTTTGTTAAAAGGGTAAATGCAAGGAATTTTAGTAGTTAGGGATGAAATAAGTGCTAATTCTGCAAACAGGAAAGGAAAGTGCATTTCATGATGTTTATTAAAAAGGTAAATGCAAGGAATTTTAGTTACATCAAATGATCTGGTCATAAGGCTGTGGAAAATAACCTATATCTTTTTCAGATATCCAAGTTAGTCTGATTACTAAGTTACACTCTAACAATGATTGTTTTCTAACAGTTAAAAGCAAAAAATGTTTTTCCCTGAAGACTGTTATGCTGTACACAATTCACTAAGCACAGTCAAACAGATGTTTACTGAGCTAAATAACAAGAGGCTGTTGCTTAAAGTGTTCAACTGCAGAAAAAATGCTTCAGGCAAAGAACATTTTCTGTTTTGAAAGGGGAAGAAAAAAGCATATTCATATTTTATCTGTCAAACTGGATTTGATTTCTATCAGATGGCCTTTTAACCAGTAGGAAACAATATAAAAGCAACAGTTAACCTTATCAGAACAATAAAAGAGCATCTGTTCAACACAGTAACAAATTTTTATCTGGCATTGCTTGTTTGTTTCATAATACATGAGCAGTGATATATGTTCATTTTGAGGAAGCACATAATTTATTGCCTTTTGTTGATGTTTTTCTGTACCATTAGGCAAGCTCACCACCAGAAGCATGGCATCATCTACTCAGCTGTTACTTACAGTACAAAAGTTTTTCTCTCCTAGTGTATCAGAACTAACTTTCTACTAGCCCATCAAAATTACTCGGTTAAATTTAGAGATCGCCGTTGCTTTTTTTTTAAATCTGTCTCGCTATGTTAAACTCCTTTAACATAGCGACACAGTGTGCAAAAAGCAACAGAGATCTTGCTTTCTCCGTTGCTTTTTTTTTTTAAACCTGTCTCGCTATGTTAAATGGGTTTAACATAGCAAGACAGCTTTAAAATAAGCAACGGAGATTCTCCGTTGCTTTTTTTAAAGCTGTCTCGCTATGTTAAACCCATTTAACATAGCGAAACAGTAAAAAGCAATGGAGATCTTGCTTTCTCCATTGCTTTTGCCCACAGCTCTGATGTACTGCATAGGCATACACATGCCCCATACATCAAAACTGCCGCGGAATACCAAACAGCTGCGGAAGGGCAGCAAGGAGGCATTATACAATGCCATTATTTAAGAAAAGTAATTATTTTTTTTCTTAAATAATGTCATTGTATAATAGCAATAACCCATTTCTGGGTGTGGGTAATGCTGTATTTACCCACGGTTGACATTGTTTGGTCCCTCGGGCGAAAACCACGCCAACCGTGGGTAAATCCAGCATTACCCACACTCAGGCATGGGTTATTGCTATAATAATTCTAGGAATAAAAAGTATCAGTCATATTTTCTCAGGCACACAAATGGAAAATTCTTTACACAGATTAAAAAAACAGATTTCATCAAAATTATCATCAATCATAACCTTTCAGAGAAAGAAGGATAAACATTATTTCCCATCCTTAATAAACTATCCCCTGGATTTACTAATCTTCTGTGCAGGACTAGCTTAGTCCTGCACTGAAGCATCCATTTAGGAGCAGGACGGCAGCGCACCATGCATCGTAATGAGGCACGCTGCCTGAGCTCCTAACCTTACACAGAGCATGTAAGAGTGCAGGGGGCATGTCTGAGAACAGAGCTCTCAGAATATACACCCCCCGCAATGCAGAACAGCAGAAAGGCCTAAGACATGAGCGAGACCGCTCATAGGTGTCTGCATATCCCCACCAATATCCCCACCCATGTACAACAGCAAGTAAATACAAATAAAATGAACAAATCCTTTTTTTTTTTAATTAAAAATCCGATTAAAGCTAACCGTAGGTGTGCGGGTGTGCCCATCGCTTAGCTACAGTTAATGCAGCTTAAATGGCTGAAGAGGATAACAAGGAAGATATATACAAATGAAGCAGTATAGCAATAGTGTAGTGGGCAGAGCATTTGCCTTACGAGCAGGCATTCCCAGTTTGAGTCCCACTGCAGCACATTCCATTTTCCATGTGAAATCAGTTTCCGAACATATTTATGCTGTATAACCTACTAAATAACATTTAAATATGAACTGGAGTATGGCATTAAATGCACATGTGAGGTGTCAGCATCATAATGTTGCAAAGTCCTCAAATAAACACATGTGCCCCATACAGTATATGTACACAGGAATCATGGATACAAATGGAAGGTAAAATGTGTAATGAATGACAGCAGCATACAGCTTCCAATTTTCCCACTTTCCCAAGAACCATTACAAATAACTGTCTAAATTAGTGCAATTCTAAGCGGGAGTAATCACCAGTAAGCAAGTGTAAGCACCAATAAGTAGTAGTAAGCATATGTAAGCACTAGTAAATCGGATTAAGGCCATTTGCACAGGGGTAAGCAATGCGCGCACAGGTTAAGCAATACTGAAGCTAACTCTCTGTAAGCATATTTAACCGGAGGTTAGCAGTGCTTACCCTCCCTCAAACCCACGCAAACCCACTTACAACTGCTTAAAAGTGCCTTAATCACCCTGTATCCAACGGCCCTTGTTCTGCCAGCAACAAAATAAGCAGCCTTGCAGGTCTTGAACCCAGGACCCTATACATTACTGTCATAGTAGTAAACCACCAAGCCATCACAACAGTACAGAATAATGAGGTATCACCACACAGGTCCTCACTTTAGTAAAATCAAACTGAACCTGTGAAAGGAATCAGTATACAGTCATATGTTCCATAACCAACTAACATAACATAAATATGTGAACTGGAGTACAGCAGTAAGCCCAGAAGTGAGGTGTAATTGTAATAGAGTGTTGAAGTCCTCAATAAAACACAAGGACCCCATATGGTGTACGTACACATGAATCATGGATACCAGGCATACATATAAGATGTAATGAATAAGAACCCAATGCCAAAAGGAAAAGAAAATGCAAAGTCTAATGTAAGCAATGCTAAGCATTGCACAGGCCAGCTTATGAGGTGTAAGCAATGTGTAGACCAGCTAATTCAGTGTGCCCAGAGGTATACCCCTTTAAACAATGCCAACCCTAGGTAAGCAGGTTTGCCCATAGCTTAGCCTTTTCAAAAGTGGCCAATCACGGAAAAGTGTGGGAAATCGGCCCTACATAAACCCAACAGGCGGGAATACATCTCGTATCTGATTGCAGCTTCCCCTTGCATGTACCATGTCAGGAAGGGGAGAAGGCATGTGCTTTCAGGTGCAGTGCTGGTGCATCCAGGAGTCCAGAGTCATGGCAGAACTTCTTGTCAAAAACCATGATCAGAAACTGCTGCAGGGCCAGTGCCAGGGTTCCCAATATAAGGTGGAGTCCTGGGATCATCTCACTCGTGACCTCACCATTGCCACTGGCATACCCTGAACTGGTGAGCAGGTCAGGCATCACTATGCTGACCTGAAGCAGCGTAAGGGGGTCATCTTGGAGCAGTGGATCCAAGAGGCTAGAGTGGCAGAGGATGTCCCAGCTGTGTGTAAGTATCACCCCGCTATGTGTGTAATAATTGCAACTCATGTGCAGCTTGGATAGGTACGGCTAAATATTCCTCTTATGTCCCCCACAGCTGCAATGGAGTGGGCCCCAAACCAGGAGGCCCACGTCAGTCGCCTGGTGAGATTGCGACATGAGGCAGGTCAGTAATACGCATGCATTTACTGTCATAGGAAATAAAAGTAAACCTATTAGTAAATTTATTGCCTGTATAAAACCTGTATTGTTCAAGGCAAGTACTGTATATACCAGAGAATATGGCAGGAAGAGTCTCATATAGTTTGTATGTAAATAAAGCATAATAGCCTGACAATAAAGTTCTAACTGCTGGACTGCATGCGTATACTCTGGTATCATATGGTAATGTAGATTTGCAATCACGTAATAGTATTGTTGTATTAAGACTGTTACCCACACTGTGCACCATTAATAGAATGTGTAGGAATGCCTGCATATGATTGGTGTAATCCCCAGAGGGTATGTAGCACAACTGAGAGACACAGAGACAGAAAACATGGAAAAGGTAGACAACAAAACCCAAATAGCACATGCAACTGAGATGTGACCTGTTGTATTTTTAGCACACACAGCCATAGTTTGAATCCTAGCAGTGGGAGTAGTCTGAATACAGAATTATACCCCACAACTGTACAGATATGTCCAGAATGTCCAGTAAAGTAGCCCATATCAGGTGCCTGTCAACCTGTCCCCCTGTGAAATCAGTGGGATGATCCCAGACATATAGGCAGCAAACAGGAAATACAAATGATTGACACACATCTATGAGAACAAAGCTGGCACACTAGAAACTCCCCAAAACCTTATGAGAGTAAGAAGCCACGTATGTCCCATTTACACCCCCGTGTTGTCAAGCTGTGGCCAGAGTGTGTACAGTAACAGAATGAGATGTATGTGCATAATAGTAATGTGTAATCTGGTACTGTGTGTGGCAACATTCAGGTAGTACTAATAAACATTTCTCCCACTGGTCTGTCAGACAACAACACTGTACCCAGAAATACAAGAATGTTACCCTGTACTGGTGCTGTTTACATTGGTGTTGTATGGCATTGTGACTGATGCAGTTGCTCTGAATAACAAGGTATTAGTCATCACTGTTGCCCACACTGTCCTACAAAATATAACTGTCTAGGAAATCTGTATAAGAGTGTTGTAATACAAGGTCAGAATGCCAAAGCACAGGAGAATTATAAGACAGAAAGCAGATGGAAAATATACAGCAGTATCTATATAGCACACACAGCTCTGATGGACAGTGTTTAAGTTGTAGCAGACACAGCCATGGTCTGAATCCTGGGAGTGGAAATAAGCTGCATACAGAATCATGCCCCACAACTGTACAGATAAGACCAGGATGTCCAGTATATGGGCCCATATCTGCTGCCTGTCCCCCTGTCCCCCTGGGCAGTCTGTAGGATGATCCCAGATGTTTAGCCAGCAAACAGGGAATGCAAGTGATTGTCAAACATCTATAAGAACAAACCTGTCACTGTAGCAACTCCTGAAACTGTAAGGAGAGTAATAAGCCAAGTATGTCCTATCTACACCCCCATGTTGTCAAGCTGTGACCAGAGTGTGTATAGTAACAGAGTGAGATGTATGTGCATAATACTAATGTGTAATCTGGAACTTTGTATGGCAGCAATCAGGTAGTGCTAACAATCATTGCTCCCATAGGTACGTCAGATATGAACACTGTGCTGAGAAATAAAATCATTTATACCCTGTACTGGTATTGTTTACTCTGTTATTGTAGGGAATAGTGAGTGTTGCAGTTTCACTGAATAATAAAGTATCACTGATCACTGTCACCTGCACTGTGCTACATAATATAACTGTAGGAAAGCATGTATATGTGTGTGCCAAGTCAATAACAATTGAAGAGGGCAATAGTCTAGATATGTCCCGGTACACCTGCATGTGGTCAAGACATGGCCAGAGTCTGTGCAGAAAGAGTTGGATAGCTATGTGAACAACATCAACCTGGAATATGGGAGTATGTGTAGAAACAGTTAGTGTTAACAAACATTTCCTCCACAGGTATACCAGGTAAGAGGTGTATACTGCAGGTAAAAAACAGTTCATGTATAACGATGATGACAGCCATATCACTGTCCAAACTAAGGCTATAGGGTAGTGTAGTAATATATGTAAGGTACAGAAAACAGCACTGACTAGGAAAGTAATGTGGACTATAGGAATATACTAGTTGTTAATTGACATATTTCTCTCCCCCCCACCATATCTCCAACAATAAACTACATATCCACCCCAACCAGTACGTAATGTCTCCAATGTTTTGATTATGCCATATTGGTTATTAAATATTTATATTTGTTTATATTTGTTTCCATGCATGCGCTTTTTGCAAGAGATGGGTGTAGCTATGGGCACCCCCTGTGCTAATACATACGCCAACTTGGTGGTCTATCAGTGGGAGAGGCAGTTTGTTTTTAATCATCCTAGTTTTAGTAAGATTTTGCAGTACAAACGATTTGTGGATGATATTTTAATTGTGTGGGATGGGACGTTAGATGAGTTCCTTCAGTTCAAAGAATATCTTGAGTCTACTACACATTTTCTCAGGTTCACTATAGAAGCATCGCATGACTCAGTAAGCTTTCTAGATATTACTCTAGACATTAGAAGGGGAAGGCTGGTATCCAATCTTCATAGGAAGGCCTGTTGGAAGAACACGATCCTGTCCTACAATAGTATGCACCCACGTCACATGTTTAGGGGTATTGTTAAAAGTCAATTCCTCAGAATTTCCAGGTTATGTAAAGATGAGAAAGATTTAGCCTTAGAAGCGGATAGACTGGAAAAGATTTTTATTGACAGGAGTTATGATAAGCGTCTGGTTCAGGATGTTAGAAGGGAGGTTTTGGGGGATGCCCCTCCATTGAACAAGGAGAATAGAGTTGTTACCCCTATGCACAATAACTCTAAAAGGTCATATGAAACATCAAAGGATAGATTACATTTTTTAACTACTTATACCAATGATTTTCTTTTTTTGAGAAATATTGTCTCCAATAACTGGAAGATTCTAACCATTGATCAACCGACTCTCGAATTGGTGGGGAGAAAACCCATTTTTACTTATAGGAATAACAGCAATTTAAAAATGTTGTTGTGTGATAAGCTACCAGAACCGTTACATTTGAAACCGTCCGGTTACACCAGACAAGGCACCTATCCATGTAATAGTTGCAATTATTGCAAATTCATCTCTAAGGAACAATCTTTTAGACACCCCACTGTTAATTATTCCTTTGAACCTAGGTTTGAAGCCACGTGTGAGACTATGGGCTTAATATACTTAGCAACATGTGTTTCCTGTTCAGCTTTCTACATTGGCTTGACCAAGAGGAAGCTTAAGAACGGAATATACAATCATTATTATGACATTAAGAATAAAAACGAACTGAATGCACTGGCCAAACATGTTATTCTTTTTCCTAACCATTCCTTTGTTTTTAGAGTATTGCAAATAGTTGAAAAGAATGAGAAAAGTGGGGATTTTATGAATTTGTTAGAAACTAAAGAGTTACATTGGATTTTTAAACTGAAAGCACACTATCCCCCTGGACTGAATTCTTATGTCTCTTTACGATCACATTTAGCCTTGAGAAAATGATTCGTCTCCATGTTTTTTGTTCTGTTTCTTTTATTTTATTTTATTTTATTTCAGGGTGCATTTACATTTTATAGCTTGTCCTTGGTTATAATGTTCATTTGGTATTTAGTATCATATGCATATGTACTGATATAAGTTTGGTTATATCTTGGGAGTTTAAGTACATATTTATGTATACATATGTTATATGCATTAACAATGCTGCACAATTTTATAAAAAATTTATAGCCTCATTGTGCATAATGAAGTATTTTTTACTATTATTAGATTAGTACAGCCCTTTAAATGAGTCTTAACCAGGTGAATGCTTTTATCAAGTTTGTTTTAAAGAAGGTTTTGCTGCTAGTCTTAAATGTATTGTGATTCAACATGTATTCTTTCACTATTTTTTCATCATTTTTTTATTATTTATTAAGTTATTCTGGGCATACCCCTGTTGAATTTTAAACTTTATTTCCCTTTTAAAAATGTTGCTTCCATTTCAAGCTTAATTGGATAATTGATTGACTAATGATGCTCAAGTAATTAGGATATATCACTATTTAAGCTTGCTGTTTTTAACATTTTGTCATGGTCTGAGGAAGCGTATCGTTAATACGTGAAAGCGCTTACCAATTAAAGTTTATTTTAGTCTATTTCGTGGTGAGTCCGAGGTTTTTCTTTCACCAAAGCATGTATATGTGTGTGCCAAGTCAATAACAATTGAAGAGGGTAATAGTCTAGATATGTCCCGGTACACCTACATGTGGTCAAGACATGGCCAGAGTCTGTGCAGAAAGAGTTGGATAGCTATGTGAACAACATCAACCTGGAATATGGGAGTATGTGTAGAAACAGTTAGTGTTAACAAACATTTCCTCCACAGGTATACCAGGTAAGAGGTGTATACTGCAGGTAAAAACCAGTTCATGTATAACGATGATGACAGCAATATCACTGTCCAAACTAAGGCTATAGGGTAGTGTAGTAATATATGTAAGGTACAGAAAACAGCACTGACTAGGAAAGTAATGTGGACTACAGGAATATACTAGTTGTTAATTGACATATTTCTCTCCCCCCCACCATATCCCCGACAATAAACTACATATCCACCCCAACCAGTACGTAATGTCTCCAATGTTTTGATTATGCCATATTGGTTATTAAATATTTATATTTGTTTCCATGCATGTGCTATATTGAATTATTCCAACATTGGTGGCATGGAGCCATCAATGTACCTGCATGCTGTTGTTATTACCACTGTGGTCCCATATATGCATGTGTTCTGTTTGCTATGCAACTGTTCCATATCTGGCGTCTGGGTTAATGGGAATATCTATGCATGCTGTTATACCTAACCCTGGAATGTGTTGACTATTACTAACCCACATATGATGATAAAATCTAAACACTATAGTACGTTTGGGAAGGCCAGTCCCAGTGTACCCACCTGTCCCACCTCAGCTGGCCATGGCACCGGGCACCAACATGTCTGGGGCCTAACCCGGGACCTCTTTGTCCATTGATCCTGCACCAACTTTCAGGTGGAACCGCCTCAGCGGACAGATACCTGTCACCCATCGCCAGGTCTGGGTTGTGGTGCATAGAGAGCTCATCTAGCAGCTGGTGATCTACGCCAGCTCAGGGACTGCATGTCATGACTAGAGCATCAGTCTGGCTCTGTGACTCAGCCCCCAGTGCAGCCACCATTGGGGCTATGAAGGTGCAGTGGTGCCTGCCCATGGATGGGGACCTCAGTCCCACCGTTTCCACTAGGGGGCTCATGGGCTTCCGATTTCCCAACACCCCTCCCCATCAAGGTGTTTACCCCCACATGTGTCATATACTGCCCCTGTATGCGTCTTGTTTGTCTTTTCTGTTAACCTACCCAACCTACCTCCCCAAATATACCTACTACCCCTCCCCAACATCCCACTCTCACCTGAAAAAAGAAAAAGGGCAATCTATTCCCAAAAAAAAAAAAAATCACGTCCCATACATAGCTGTCCATTTCACACACGTGTCCACTGGACATATGTAATCAGGTCTAATTGACATCACAACATATTATTGTTGTCCTCACCACTCTCTCAGGGGTTTGAGTGTCCAAATCTACCACCAAAATCAGTGTATATGCACAGCTGTTGCTCTAGAAGAAATGGACAGCAATGGACCTTCTCTACACCCTTCCTGCACATCCCTAGCTATTTTTCCTACTGTCTTTCCCTCTTTGTGCCCCTTTTTCACCACTTTCCTATAAACCATTTTTACTTTTCTTTTAAAGAAATTAGCACCGGGGTTAAGCAGGAGTAAGCACTTTTAAGCAGCAGTAAGCAGGTTTGAGCCTGTTTGCGTGGGGGTAAACAATGCATACACCTGTTAAGCATTTTAGAAGCTGAATATAAGAAACTGTAATCAGAAGTTAGCAGTGCTTACCTACATGCAAACCCTCTTACAACTGCTTGAAAGTGCCTTAATCACTCTGTATCCAACGGTCCTTGTTCTGCCTAGCAACAAAATAAACTGCCTCTGCAAGGCTCATACCCAGGACCCTGCACACCATAGCCAAAGGGATTTACCACTAAGCCATGTCAGATATACATAAGCCTGATGTTTTCACAAACATATCATCCGGCCCAGTCATTCAACAGTACAGGGAATGTATTCCAACATGTAGATGTAGCGTGTATGTGTGTGTGTGTGTGTGTGTGTGTGTGTGTGTGTGTGTGTGTGTGTATATATATATATATATATATATATATATATATATATATTAATATTTAAATAGATAAAACATATCCATGCATGCAGATATAATATATATATATCTATATATATATATATATATATATATATATATATATATATATATATATATATATATATATATATATATATATATATATATATACACATATCTATAAATATAAACATATATACATACAAATGCATACATCTATAGATATATATGTCTACATCTATATGTCTATATATACAGCAAGTTATATATATGTAAGCAGATATATATTTATATAGATATATACAGACATACATCTGTAGATAACAATGGGAACATAACATAAACATATATGTCCACATGCACCGTTACTGGGGTTGAGAGGCCCCAAACAACATGTGTCTTGTACAATTAGGTATCCCCCCAACAGTCAAACACTTCTGCCCTGCAATACACTACCAACTGTTGCAGCCCCAATACCCAGGATCTGACACGACATGGGCACAAGATGTTAACAGTACTCCATCCCACCTGTATGATGTCAGGCTGGTATCAGTAACATATCATGCAGTACAGTCTGGCTCCCATAGGGAATGTACAATGTGGAAGCTATCAACATCCCTAGGATACATATACACAGACACATATATGCAGATACAGATATATATATATATATATATATATATATATATATATATATATATATATATATATATGCATGTATGTGTGTGTAACTACACATACACATGCAGAGATATGTATAGTAGCATACATATGTAGAAGGTGCACACAATACAGAACAGCCACTATTCCTACAGTTACCACCTTACCAACTGGAGACTGTATGAGCCACTCATACAACTGACAATCATTGCCTGCAACATATATCCACTGAGAGGTCAAAGGATATAACACCACACGCAGGTTTGCATAAATGGGAAAGCTTTATTTGTGTACTATTACAGTTGTATAATTATAAAATGCTGTGCCAATTAATTCTTAAAGAAATATAGTTAAAAACAATCAAACACATTAATAAATGTGCTATAATATTGAATAACTGGATGACTAAATAAAAATATATATAACCATACACAAATAAATATAAATATGCATAAATATGTGCAAATCCTACTATAAATAAATAAGTTAAGTTAAAAAACTTGACTAACAGAAGTGTACCAAAGAAACATATATGTATTTTAAACATGCATATATAACATTCAATATTATAGCATATTTATTAATGTGTTTGACTGTTTTTAACTATATTTCTTTAAGAATTAATTGGCACAACGTTTTAGAATTAGTAGTGGGTGTGTTGTATTTTAGAGTTGTATAAACGTAGAGGTTCTGTTGTGTTAATTCACTATGATGATGCCCTGTGGACATAGGGTGAAAGCACTTAGTCTGTGAATAAACAGTTCTTTTATTCTCCTTCCTACCAGTTTGTGGATTACTCAGCATTTTGACACTTCTTTTTTTTTTTTTTTTTTTTTTTTTATGCAATCTTCACACTACCTTCTGTAGTTCACAGATAGGTGCTCTGTGGGTAACACATGAAACAAAAGACACCACACACTGCCCAGTCTGCAGATGACCCTACAGATGGGGGTTTCCTCATAAACATAGCACTGACATGGAAGGTATTAAAACATGTAGGGCAGCCATATCCACACACACTCTGTTAAAACATTACTCCAAATGCAGTATAGCAGCACTTACAGTCTGTAGTCAGGTCAGGCACATCCCCCTCCTGTGTGTTGGCCTGTTTCCACAGTGTATGTTGTTAGTGGTAAATCCCCAATCCATCTGAGATGCTGTTTGCCAAACAACAGATCGAGTTCCTGCTCACAGTGAATGAAAGGCCCAACACCAACATGATGTTCCTAGATATTGGAGTGTGTTTCCATGCAATTGGCTATGGGAATGTTACCACAGCTGTTCCACATGCAATCAGCTAGAGGAAGGCTGCAATTCGTGCAGAGGCCATCAGCTGATCATGAGCATCACTTAAAATACACAGGCTGCTGCCTAAGCAAAACAGGTGAAAGTCTCCACATCCACCAGAGAAGGAGTGAGAGAAGCAGACAGAGGCAAAGAAAAGTCAGGGAGGGGTGAGAGAGTAAGACTTAAGCATGTTTGTGTCACACACCTACCAGTACAGGGTATCAAACCCCTGACAACTATGTAGTGCTATCACATGTCCATGCAGTTATTGGATGTGCCACATAGGTTACATGTTGAGGAGCCCACAGAACATATATGTGATAGTGAGTGACATCTGAAACAGGGATATGTTAGCTATGCGGTAGGTGTAGTACATGTGCCTGTCCATATGAACAGGTGTCAGCATCAACACAGCCACACTCTCACATGGATGCACACACACTGACACACTTGGCAGGGCCAGGAATACAACTCATCACTAGTGAGATTGCCACAGCACAGTACTGTGCAGGTATCACATGCACCACAGAGGTCATATGGAGGTTATATGGGCAAAGGGTACGTGGAGGTGTCTTACATCAGACAGCATGCTTCAGTATGCCAATGGGGGTTGTAGTGAGCGTGAATGTGGTCATACACATTATACAACACACACACACAGACACAGGTGCCAGTACTGACATGCATGGTTGCCTTTCTTCACGGGTATGTTGTGGTCGATGGTGCCAGAGGCCTATACAAGGCTAGGTGGTGGGTATACCTTGGCATCGGGCCACATGACAATGGTCTGCATTGTGGCTCAGGGGTGTAGTGTCTGGATTTGACCACACAGGTGGGTATTGTATTCACCATCCAGTCACCTGGGTGACTATTGTGTGTGGCCAATGCTGTGCATTGCTTGCCATGTATGTGTTCCTTAGTCCATGACATGGACAGTGTCTAGGATGTGCACACCTCCCACATGCATGTACAGTGACATGTGGAACTGTACCTGGGGTGTCTGGCCCATGTTGTGTACACAGACTGTTATCATCAGATGTGCCAGTCCTGGCCTCATGTGGCAGGAACTGTTAATGGACAGCAGGTTGACCCTGCACCTACATTGATAGCATGATACCAGTATTCCCTGGTGTCAGTGGCATCTGTCCATACAGGGCTTCTGTTTCAGGCATGGTATGTCCTTTGTGGATCACATTTGATGGCACCACAGGTGTTGCAGGTGTCCAGTGCGGAACATGGGGGATGCGCACTGTCAGTATGTACATGTCTATTGGACTGATGGACAGGGTGCCATGCCTGAGTAATACAAGGGTTGCTAACATTGTTCAGCTGGCATTGATGTCACATGTAGGGGTATGGCTTTGCCCCCCAGCCTCTCAGCTATTTCACATCTATTATCCCTGTACGGTGGATATTGTGGTATATACTTGGGCCACCATATAAGTTTGCAAAACCCGCTCCAGATTGAGTTCAGTTGTTACACACTCACTGCCACCTCCACACAGGATACGAATGACAAACACAGACACACACACACACCTGTCATGTCTGGGATTAGAACTCCTACCTAACTAGTATATTACACTACATCACTACACAGTTATAGGACTCACCACAGGGATTCCTGGAGTGCCCCTTCCTCAGAGGTGTATTTCACAGTGAATGACATCAGCAGGATTGCCAAAGTAGGGCATCTGAATTGTACTGAGTGTGAGTAGCCTAAAATGCATTGCTCCCTACACAAACATAGAAACACACACAAAACATCCACAACTGCCATGTGCAGGAATAGAACCCCTACCAGACAGAGACACACACACACAGTTGCCATGTCTGGGATTAGAACTCCTACCTAACTATGTTATCATACAACAGCAGTTTGCAGTTATAGGACACACCACAGAGATTACTGGGCTACAACTTTCCCAAAGGTGAATTTCAAGGTGGATGACATCAGCAGCCTTGCCAAAGTAGGGCATTTGAATTTTAGGGAGTGTGACTAGCCTAAAAAGCATTGCTCTCTACACAGACAGGGACAGACACACAGTTTCCAAGTCTGGGAATAGAACACCTACCTATTTTATCACACTATAGCAGTATGCAGTAATGGGACATGCTACGGACATTACTGGACTACAACCTTCCCAGAGGTGAATTTCAAGGTGGATAACAGCAGTCTTGCCAAAGTAGGTCATCTGAATTGCAGTGCATGTGACTAGCCTAAAACGCATTGCTCTCTACACAGGCAGAGACAGACACACACACACAAACAGTTGTCAAGTCTGGTATTAAAACTCCTTCCTAACTATTTTATCCCACTACAGCAGTATGCAGTTATAGGACGTGCCAAAAAGATTATTAGGCTACAACCTTCCCAGAGGTGCATTTCAAGGTGGATGACATCAGCAGCCTTGCCAAAGTAGGGCATTTGCATTGTAGGGAGTGTGACTAGCCTAAAAAGCATTGCTCTCTACACAGACAGGGACACACACACACACACACACACACACACACACACACACACACACAGTTGCCAAGTCTGGGATTAGAGCACCTATCTAACTATTTTATCACACTACAGCAGTTATTGGATGAGCTATGGAGATTACTGGGCTACAACTTTCCCAGAGGTGTATTTCAAGGTGGATGACATCAGCAGCCCTGCCAAAGTAGGGCATTTGAATTGTAGGAAGTGCGACTAGCCTAAAATGCATTTCTCTCTACACAGACAACACACACACAGTTTCCAAGTCTGGGATTAGAACAACTACCTAACTATTTTATCACACTACAACAGTACGCAGTTACGGGATACGCTATGGAGATTTCTGGGCTACAACTTTCCCAGAGGTATATTTCAATGTGGATGACATCAGCAGCCTTGACAAAGTAGATCATTTGAATTGTAGAGAGTGTGACTAGCCTAAAAAGCATTGCTCTCTACAGAGACAGAGACAAACACACACACAATTGCCATGTCTGGGATTAGAACTTCTACCTAAATAGTTTATCACATTACAGCAGTATGCAGTTATAGGTCGCACCATGGAGATTACTGGGCTACAAATTTTCCAGAGGTGTATTTCACAGTGGATTACCTCAGCAGGCTTGTCATAGTAGGGCTATGGGGAGGGCAGTGTTTGTGCATGAGCCATAACCCATTCATCTAGAGGTTGACACACCACATGCAGGCACATGCAGGGTCATATTCCACAGGTACATGTATACAGCTGCTAGATGACTACTTCCTTGTACAGTCATGTCCCACAGATAGCACTTGCACCACATAGTCTGTAATGCTGACAGATACCGGTGGCTAGTATCTACAGTGAGTGACATTTGAACCTCATGTGGTTGTAGCCCTTTGGCTGTGTGCTAGGTGGGACAGGCCTGGATGGCTCCTTGTCACAGTCACCCTCTCCCACACATCTATGTACATCTAGTTTTGGCTTATTATAGTGTGTTGTCCTTGGATATATGTCTGTATTCCTATCCACTGTGTATGCAAAACATGAGTGGTGCATACTGAGTGTCTGCGCTAACATCTGCAACTACCAGATATGTCTGGTCCACTGTTGTTTGCAGACATGGCCATCATTTGTTTAAGTGTGTGAGCATGTCCAGTATGACCTTTCCGTATGTTGTTGACTGACGTTGCCTTCATTTCTCTAAGTGTGTGAGCATGCCCAGTATGCCTGTCTGTATTGAATGTGTGGATCGAGTCCAGGTAGTTTGTACTGCAGTGCAGACCTTTGTGTTGTACACCTACAGGTAGCATACTGTTTCTGCAGGGTATCCATCAATCATTTGGCAATATGGGGACAAACTGTGCAATGGATAGTGTGTACTGTAGGTGAATGTGTCTGTGCTGCTTCAGCTGCATGGTACTGCTGTTAGCAGAGATATTCAGACATGTGTACTGTTATACACAGTGATGTTTTCTGTCCTCATGTACTGTCAGATGGACATTCTTACTCACAGTGATGCCTTGGGGGATAAGGGTGACTGGAGCTGTGTCTGGTATTGTGAGCAGACACCTGCGTATTCATGGTAAGTTATGCCATTCTGGGGGGGGGGGCTGCAGACACTTGGTGCTGGGTTTGTGTATCCAGTTCAGCACCTTGGTACAGTGCTGGCAGAGGATCCCATACTTGTATGCCTATAAACATGACAGTATGGGCTTATCTTGCTGTGGCAATGCCATACAGCTGTACAGAGTTGCACAGGTTAGCCAGGGGCAGGGGCCATGGGTCAGGACATTTACCCTATTGTGGTGTACAGGCAGGTGTGTAGCCACCCATGTATGTGTTTGCAGCGGGGGATAGTGTGTTCACACAGCTTGGTGTTGGACCCTGCGCATTCCCTGCTACCCATGCTCCCACCCCCACCCCCTGTTATTTTAACCTCTTCCATACATTATGCATACATTATCTGATACTTTCCCTAAGGGTATTACCCCATCACAGGTGTGTGTTAGTGTTGGTCCACAGGCCATGCAGTGGGACATGGTGGACATGTTACTTTGGTTTGTCCACATGGCCTTGCATACGACTTATGTGGAGTGTGTTATGTTGTTATTTGGGTGTCCATGACATAACATGCATCGCCAGTACATGTGAGACACAGGCTTTTGGCAGATGCCTGCAGGGCATTAGGTGTTGCTGCATGCCAGATATGGCAGGTGGTTGCATTCTGTCAGTCCTACAGTCCCACACCACAATACAGTATACTCCCCTGGGATGACAGGGTAGGTGTGATAGGTGCTCATGCCAATACCTTCTAACAGTCTTGTTCAGGTGGTGTGAATGCTGGCAGGGTGCTACCTACAGCTAGGGACACACCTGCATGGGACGCCTGCACTCCATGCTGCAGTCTTCCGCTATTGCCATATGCCGGTGGTGTCTTACTGTACCCATTCCCCACAGCAGGGATATGACCAGAGAGGTGCCTGTGGGTGGTGTTTGCATAAGCTGGCTGCATGTGTGCTATGGACACTACTTGCATCTCACACACAGATATGCACTGGGCATTCCAGTTATGCTTGCATGTGCAGGTATATCAGCTGTTTCCCAATACATCAGTCCTACCTCCTTTGGGATCTGTGAGTGTTTGGGCAAGCATCACCAGTATTCCCTACTACAGGACCAGATAATGTGATGCATACCTGTATGTATTATTCCAAGGGTGTGTCCATTTCACAGTGACACAATATATCCTGTATGTCTGGGGTACTTTCCCCTGTGTACTGCTTGTATATCTAGCCCAACAGCCATGCCATATCAGTCTTTCAGATGGTGACACATATTACCACCATACATTTGCAATGGCTTACTGCTAGCTTGTGTTATACTGATGGGTATTGTGTATGGCACTGCAGTTGTTTGGACTTGTCCCTGTCATCAGCGCTAGTGGGCAATGACTACCAGGTCTTACCTCAACATGCATACATACCGACCACTCTCACACAATATGAGACACACACCAACCTAACACACACATACCTTCATATTGTCCAGCTGCTACAGCCTATCCTGCTACCTTGGCCACCTCTGTGCATCTGTGCTCCACTGGTATTATACCTATGTATACCTGTTACTACATTTCTACATAGGGTTGTGGGGGGGGCACACCTGACTATTACAACGTTTGTTCATCGTATTGGGGGGGCACACCAGACTGTTACTACATAAATAAGTATGGTTGGGGGGAGCACACCTGACTGTTTCTACATTCCTACACAGGACTGGGGGCACACTTGACTGTTACTACATTTCTACACAGGATTGGGGGGCACACCTATTTAAACATTTCTACACAGGATTGGGGGCACACCTGCCTATTTCTACATTTCTACACAGGATTGGGGGGCACACCTAACTGTTACTACATTTCTACACAGGATTGAGGGGGAACACCTGACTATTTCTACATTTCTACACAGGATTGGGGGGCACACCTGACTGTTATTACATTTCTACATAGGATGGGGAGGCACACCTGACGTTTGTACACATTTTCTATGTACTGGTATGTCAGGTACTCCATTTCATTCTGTATTCTAACCTATCATGCTGACTAGAGGCATGTCAGTGTACTACAGGTCTTTGATTTGATTGACCTACATATTAGTTTCTGACTTTCTACTCTTCAGAACTAATGTCCCACTGCCTGGCCTGCTATAGTCTGCCTGTTTAGGCCTGGGGGGAGGTTACCCATAGGCATAATTCAGAGGCCATAGCACAGCCTTTGTTTGTGTTTGTCTACACTTGTCCAGCTGGCTGTGACTGTTGTTGGGTATGTGACCCCCCCCCGACTGGCATGTGTGAGTCACTTACCTTGCGGGTGTCCCAGTATTGAGGGTGGTGCTGCAGGGCTGCCTATGTTGGATGCACATAGTACACTCCCTACATATGATTGAGCACAGGTAGTGTCATGTTTGGCATCCCTTTTACTGTATGTGCAAGTCAGACAGAGGTGTTATTCCTTGGGCACTCCTGTGTCAGTGTATGTGCTATGCGTTGCCTCTTTGCCAAGGCCAGGGCATACTGGGAATGCCTCCTTCTGCCTACTGGGGTAGGCTCAGGTTGTTCCTCCTCCGAGTCACTGTACCTGTGCAGGTCTTGGCAATTGTGGGGGGCTGAGTGGCCCTGCCCCATGCTGTTCCTGCTGCAGCTGTTTCCACATGATCATATTGTGTAGCAAGGCACATACAATGACAATTTGGGTACATGTAGCTGATGAGTACTGCAAGGCTCCACCAGATGTGTTCAGGGACCAGAACCATGACTTGAGCATCCCAAACACATACTCTACTATAATTCTGGTCTGTGCATGTGTCTCATTATGGAGTTCTTGTTCAGGCGTCTGTGCATTTCTGATGGGTGTCATCAGCCACAGCTCCAGTGGGTATCCAGCATCCCCCACTAGGTGACCATGAGGGATGTCCCCATTGAAAAATCTCTGGTACAGCTGCATCAGATGCCAGATGTGGAAATTGTGATAGCTTCCAGGGCAGCCAGCACACGCATTCATTATTATGCCCTGGGCATTGCACATGACCTGGCAGTTGATGGAGGGGAAGCCCTTGCGGTTGATGTAGACCCTACCCTGCTCACTGGGTGGTGCTTTGATGCATATGTGCATGCAGTCTATAGCACCCACTACCTCAAGGTATTCTGCTATTTGGTGGAACAGTTGCATATTGATGACCAGCACCTCATGGGTGTTGGGGAAATATACGTGCTCACCAGCATGTGCTGACAGGGCATCCAGGAACTGGTGGAGTACCCTGGATGCTGATGCCTGTGAGATCCCCATCATATCCCCAGTTGGCCTTTGGAAGGTACCTGTAGCTAGTATTCTTAGACTTACACATACCTTGGTATCCACTGGGATGGGTTCCCCTCTGTTAGTTCTGTGTCAGGCGTGGCAGGCACATCTCAACAATTTGCTGTAGGAGGTCCCTGTCCACCCTATAGCGCTCCACTATCTCCAGCTCATGTAGCCCCTGGTAGGTTAGCCTGGGTCTATACACTCTTCTCTGTCTCCTCACTGTGGGTTGGTCGACAGCATTCACATCCTCACCACCCTCAGCCTCTTCCACAAGTTGTTGTATGATAGCTATTGCAGCCCCTATCATTTTGTTGTTTTGTTTGTTAAAAGTTCCCTGCTTGTAAATACCGGTGGTGTAGAGTGTGGGAAAAAACAGAGGGGAAGGTGTTTGCATAGTTTATAGTAGTATTCTGAGCTGGGCTGTTCTGTTGCCTGTGTAATTGGCTGATTCTGACACATTTCACCTGCCAGCTATGCAAGTTCTCCTAGATTACCTTCCTACTGCTTTTTTCTCTTCCCATTGCCTTCCTCTTTAAGCCCAGAGGCACGCCGCACAAACACAGTGCTCAAATGTGCACAGAGCTGCAATTTCCTGGTTTAACTTTATTTTTTCTTTAAAATCCGGTGCGTGGCACACACACCCGCTTAGGCAATGTAAAGAGTGCAGCCTTAGACACACACCCTTGCTTAGCTCTGCTAAGCTAAGGGCAATCTCTAGCCACAGGGCTCCAATCTACTTACAGTATGCCTAACACACACCCCTATGATGTCAGCTAACTCCTAGGCTTGCACCAAGCTATTCCTGCTCTTACACTGTTGGGAGCTAACTACCATGCTGGGGAAATCTGGGATTCACTATCATTCCCTTCATTTGCATAGGATTGCCTGCTAACGCTTAGTTACATGTCTCACACTGAGCCTCCCCCCTTAGCAACCACTATTCACTGGCCATGTTGTCTTCTGCCTGCCATTAAGTATTATGGTAGAATAGTGATTTTAGTTAGAATGCTTATTTTAGGTTTATTGTCTTATTTCCCCCAATCCCGTTTCCATGCCACTGCCCTACGCTTAAACAGCCAAGATTGGCTAAAAAAAATAAAAGTTGATTTTTTTAATTTTTTTTCACTGTTTTCAATGCCAGTGGCCTTATACTGGGCCATTGGTATGCTTCCTGAATGATATGCACCCTTTATTTGGAGCTGTCACAGCTCTGTTTTTGAATTTGCAGAAATGTACTCAGTTACTAACTGGGTACATTTCTGCAGATTACACTAGTCCTGCATGGCCGGTTTCCATTTTCCTGGATCACAAATTCACCTCATTTGCATGGATCTCTCCTGCAAATGGGGTAATTTGCATACAGGGGCTGAGTCCGTGCAGGACTAGTGCAGGAGCGATTGTGCATGCCCCTGCAGGCTATTCCTGGATTGCACGACAGACATATTGCCTGCTAGAGCTCCTGCACTGATCCTGCATGCTGTGCAAGGCTTGCAGTATCCAAGGGTATGTGCTGATGATCCAAAATTGTAGGCAGGAAAGTGAAAATGATGTTATGTTCTTACACAGACTTCTAAGAGATGTAAGCTACACTGAGATCAGCAGAATTTATACCTGGAAACAATCCTTAGCTATTTGGAAACACTCATTTTAATTTTACTAACCTGACAGCATAATGGAATGAATTAAGGCTCCATGTATGAATATCTCAAAGCCCTGAGCAGTATTGTTGTAGCAGATAATGTTTCCCTCCATATGACAGATTATCTGTTACTGTGTACTGGTAGGTCCCAAAACAAATTAGAAAGAGATAGGACACAGTAAGTAATTCAATTACTGAATTCTGTCTCATAGCAGTGGCCAGTATTAGAATAGTACGCCTAAGGTGGTCAGAATCAGAAATCAAATGCTTGAAGTCTTATCAAGATGGTTGCCTTCTCTTTTTGTTTAGATATTGGTTAAATACCTATAAAATAGCAACACTACCTTCAACAAAAATGGATGACAGATACCCCTCTTAACATTCCAAGTCTTTCCTCCAGCACACATACAGACACACACGCACACACACACACACACACACACACACACACACACACACACACACACACACACACACACACACTTCCTGTTGATGACCATGTTTACAGCTGTTTTCTGTTGTTTTTAAAATATGACCAAAACTGAACTTAACTGAGACAAATCAGTAGTGGATCTGGGAATCTGCAAAAGCAGGGGGACTCCGTCTGATAAGTCTACTACGAAATTAGGGGTTGGAAAGTGGAACAATGGGTTGGGGGGTGAAAAGGTTATCTTAAGATGCTCTGACAAGTGTGAAAAGACAGCAGTATACATTCAGTTGCATATGATTGTGCTGTAGCTATGTTAGTGGAAACAAGTAGTTTCTGTCCAGCACACAGCAAATTTACAGACAGTACCAGTTTTTTCAAGGTATACTTGGAAGAGATGATACATTGCCCATGCCAAGTCACAGTTCCCTTCCATGGCATAGCTGGCATATGCATTGTTAAAACATAGCAAAGAGTCCCAATGAAGGTGACATTAACCATTGCAAGTATTATAGTACATTTTTTTTGGAAATAAAGTTTTATGTGGAAACAGTGATGTTCAGTTAATTAAAAGCAGCACATCAATTAAGGAAGGAGATGTTATAAAAAAATCCCAAAAAGCAAATACTCCATTTAGTAATGTACAATGTAGAAAAACTATTGTAGGAGCTTTGCCTGGATGGCTAAGTGAAAGCAGCATTCTTTTCATGTTCTGCAGTAATCTTACAATTACTCAGGGAAAAGTTGATCATGTAAATAAAATTTCTTCACGGAACAGCTCATAAATACTTAGACTACTATATTACTAACGTTTGTGAATTAGGTTTATAGGTTCAAAGGTTTATACTAGGCTATCTGCCCTAAGGCATTTATAAGCCTAGCCCAGAGTTTTTGTGGCTTACGCCACCTCTTATGTTAAAAAATACTGTGCCCATTAGTTTGTTGTGCCTCTGTCCAGCAGTGACACAGAGATGATTCCCGGGGTAAACCTAGGATCTCCCATCCACCGGTCAAGATTTCTCTTGAACAGAGCCAGCGAGGTGCTCTGCCTCACATGGACCGGGATTTTATTCCACAACATAGGGAGTCTCTGGGTGACAAATCTATCCCTCCAGCATGTCCTATTTATATCTGTGCTAAGGTTTAAGTCGCTTGCTCTAGTGGATCTGGTAGATTTGGATTTTTTGAGGTGGAGCATGCCCATTAATTCCGGGTTGGACATGGCCTTGTATGTCAGGCACAGGTCACCTCTGAGCAGACGGTATGCGACTGAATAGAGCTGGAGTTTCTTCAGTCTGGCAGCATATGACAGATTTTGGAGTCCCTTTATCCTTTTGGTGAGGAACTTTTGGGGTCTCTCCAATTGCTGCAGGTGTCGGGTGAGATACAGCCCGAATGGGGCATTGTACTCGATCATTGGTCTGATAAGTGAAGAGTACAGGGGAACAATAACCTCACTTGATCTGGATGTGAATCCCTTCATGATCAGGTGGGCAATGTAGAAGGTTTTTCTAACCACTTTAGCAATGTGAGTGTCAAAAGAAAGGCCACTGTCAACCTGGGTCCCCAGGTCCCTGATAACCTCTTCTGTGCTTAGTGGATTGCCACCTATATGGTAGCTTGGGGTTACCATGTTTTACCCGAAGGGTATGACTATACATTTTTTGGCATTTAACTTCAGGCCCTGGCTCCGGCACCAGCTATCAGTTTCCGTGAGACCCCTCTGAAGGATATCTGTGTCTGATGTACTTTCCACTATGGCTCCCAGTTTGCAGTCATCTGCAAACTTTGTCAGCCATAGTCCTCCTATGTTAGCCTGTACTTCTGAGAAGTAGATGCCAAACAACAGGGGGCCAAGGACTGAGCCCTGTGGGACACCACTTGTGACCGGCTTGGAGTCTGACATGGCGCCAGCTACTCTAACCCTGTGGGTTCTGTCCTTTAGCCAGTTTGCAACCCATCTTGTGACATATGGGTTTACATTTAAGCTGGTAAGTTTCTCTATAATACCTGAGTGGGGTATTGTGTCGAAAGCTTTTGCAAGGTCAAGGCAGGCTGTATGGACTGCCTTTGCCTCATCAATGGCCTTGGTGACTGTTTCGAAGAAGTCAATCAAGTTCAGAAGGCATGATCTGCCCTTGACAAAGCCAAACTGGGTCGGGTCCAATGTCTGCAAGTCCCCTATGTCTTTGTTTATGAGTTCCATTATGATCCTCTCCATAGCTTTGCAGACCAGGCTTGTTAAGCTTATGGGGTGGTAATTACCAGGGTCCATAGAGGCACCGCCTTTGTGGAGTGGGACCACAGTTGCCGTACACCACTCCTTGGGCACATATCCTGTGGTAAGGCTAAGATTAAACAGCTGCCTTATGTGCGGGTTTAGTTCCTCATTGAGTTCATGTAGCACACAGCCGGGGACACCATCCGGTCCCATTGATGCTGTGTTTTTAGCTTTAGAGAGAGCAGCTTTCACCTGCGCATTGGAGATGTCTGGGAGGCTGCACTCTGCTGGGATAGTTATCTCTCCTTTTGGGGGGGAGAGGGGGGTGAAGTTTGCACTGAACCTGTCTGCCAGTATGTTGGCAATGTCTGTGGGTTCAGTGATTTTTGTATCATTTTGGACTAATTCTGAGCATATCTGGGAGTTTCCACCCAGGTTTCTAATATAGCTGAAGAAGGCCTTATGATTGTCTTTTGAATCTATGGCAATTTTTCTCTCAAAGTTGGCCTTGGATGATTTTATGAGAGCTCGTATTTTTTTTACTAATAATGATCAAAGGTGTCTTCTCTTTTATGGATTTTGCTCTATCATGTAACAGCTTTCTCTTCTTATTGTAAAGTTTGTTTATGGCTGGGGTCCACCAGACTGGACGTTTGCCCTTGGTGGAAAGAGTCTTGGTTTTATTAGGGATTGCCTGATCCATGCAGTCCTGGAGGTGTTCGTAGAAGGCATTTGTAAGGGCTTCCGCAGCTTGGGTTGTGGTTTCCACTGGCTCGGGGGCCTTGAAGGATACCACACCAGTCTTGAGTAGTGTGAAGTTTGCTTTAGAGAAGTTCTTCACTGTGGTCTTTTTTGTTTGGGGTGGGGTGGGATGTGGATATCCGGTGAGATTAGTTTATGATCTGATCTCACCAATGAGGGATATACTTCCGGTGTGGAGCATTTTGTCCCCATGTTTGTGATGATGAGATCTAGTATATATTCTCCTCTTGTGGGAACAATGACTAGTTGTTCCATGGCATTTGAATTTATGAACTCCAGGAACCTTTGGGCTAGAAATTTTGGGCTTGAGTAATGTTCCCAGTCTATATTCGGGTAGTTGAAGTCACCCAATATAATGGTGTTTGGAGATACATTTATACCCTCCAGTGTCTTCAGGAAGGCTGTGTGGGGTTCCTGAGTTTGAGAGGGTGGACTGTAGCGTGCTACAAATTGTAGAGCAGTTTTGCCTATGGTTAATTGCACCTGGATGGTTTCCGATGCTTCGTGCGTTGCCACCAACCTGGAGGTGTGGGTATCCTTGATGAATATGGATACACCCCCTCCTTTTGTGGTGTGGTCTGGGTTTTGGGGCCGGAACGCATGATATGAGGTAAAACTTGATAGTGCTGGGGTGCTCTCAGGAGCCTTGAACCAGGTTTCAATCACAGCAGAGACATCGATGTTCTCCATACTGAGAAGGGCCTTGAGTGCGTGCATTTTGAGATTTAGACTTCTGAGCAGCATTACCCTTAGTTTCTTCCCATTTTTGTTTTCTAGGGTGGTAGGTTTAGAATTTGAGCCTTTCCTAAAAAAGGCACTATGGGGGTGGCAAGAGCCTTAGCCAATATCCGGAATCCCAGGGGTGACAGGTGCAAGCCGTCCCTTGTGAAGCAGCGTGGCTTATCAAGCATGTCATCCCAGGCAGACAGACACTGGATCCCCTTTGAATGACACCAGAAATTAAGCCAATTGTTAAAGCTGATCATCTTGTCTCTATGTTGTGGCATCATTCTTGGTGAAGGAGGGATGCTGCTCAGGGTCAGGGTCATACCTGCCTGGGCTACTTAATCAGAGAGCTCCTCTATGTCTCTTTTCATGTAGTCCAGGGAGGTACGTCTCAGGTCATTCACACCAGCATGGACAATGACTGTGTCATATTTGTACTTGCTGTGGAGTGACCCGAGTGATTGTGTTATGTGGCGGATTCTAGCGCCCGATAGACAGCTTACTGTGACCCTCTCCTTGTTCAGCCTGGTGAGTGGGACGTCAGTGTGTCTGACTATGGAGTCACCTATGACAAGTATGTTTGGTGTTGTATTTGGCCTTAAGGGCTGTGACTGCTTTGCACACTGATTTTGTGTTTTATGTGTTGCCTGTAGTGTGTCATGAGGTGGCGGTTGCTTGGGTGTCTGCTTTGGAGGCCTCTGCTGTTTAGGTAAATTTTTGCTCAGAGCCTCCGAGTATGTCTTTGTGTGTTTATGTGTTTGATTCATTGTTGTGATAGCTTTATGTGAGACTGGTTTTGTGGTGTGTGTAGTTGCCTTCTCCTCCTGTCTGGTCTTGCCAGTCCTGAGTTGAGAGAGCTCAGCCTCCAGTTTGGCTAAATAGCTGCATCTCTCGCAAGTATTTGTGTTATGTGGGAGGAGGAGAGGGTTGTCTGTGTACATGAGGCAATTGTAACATTGCCTCAATATTCCCAGATTCACCAACTGGACAGGAGAGGACGCCAGCATCTGGCCCTTCGACATGCTAGAGAAATTAAGAAGTTTGGGGTGTAACTGAATGAGAGAGGACTTAGTAAGGAAGTGGGTACTCCTGGGGGTGGGTTCGCTAGTGAGGGACTTTGTATAATACAGAAGTGCTAAGCCTGAAAAGAAGATGCTTTTAAGACAAGTGCTGAGCTTTTTTTTTTTTTTTTTGGAGGAAAAAAAAAGCTTTTTAGGAACAAGTGCTGCGCTTTTTAGTTAAGGGATATACTGTTTAGATTACTAGTAGAGCAGTTCTAAGGGAAAAAATGAAGAACAGACTTTATGGAGCCAGAAAAAGTTTAACCTTGTTAAACCAACGCTGCCCGATGCTGCTCTAGTGGCAACTCCGCGCTAAATCACGCTAAAGCATGCTTGATAGCAGGGGCTGGAAAGAGCCAGGAATTGACCCAATATGGCCAATAAAGCTACAGTTTCAAGTCAGTAACCACTCCCATGGGGGGCAGGGGAGCTGCTCAATGTTTTTCACTGCCACTGATCAACAGAGAGACTTTCCTTTAGCCCAAGCAAAAATGGCCTCACAGAAACTTACAGCAAGCCTGTAACTGAACTTTTTTAAATCTCAGAAAAGTGGGAAAAAAGCAAGATTTTTTTTTTTTTTTTTCAGAGATAGCAGAGGTTCACAAGTAATATCAAGTTATAACAGTGCAGTAAATGACCCCACACAAGAGTGTTAGGTCAAAGACAGAAAATATGCAAGTTTTGTGAAAAAAAAACGATTTTAAAATTAAGTGCAAACAGGAAATTCAGTAAACAGCTTTTGGTTGTGCTCTAAATACAGCTACTAATGCAGAAATCAAGTTTAACAAGCCAGAAAATGCTCAAACTAGGCAACTATGCAGAAAAACTTAGCAAATAAACAGAGAAAAAATACTTAAAATCTCAAAAGTGGCTCCCTTCTTCTCTCAGCATTTTCTCCTCTTGGTGGGTGCTTCAAAAACAGCCAACAAGCCTGAAAAGATGCCAAACCCACAAGGCAACTAGGTTTTAAGAGAGGAAGATGAAGGAGTTTTGGAAATGACCCCTACTGGTCAATAAAACTACAGTTTCAAGTCAGTAACCACTCCCACGGGGGGCAGGGGAGCTGCTCAATGTTTTTCACTGCCACTGATCAACAGAGAGACTTTCCTTTAGCCCAAGCAAAAATGGCCTCACAGAAACTTACAAACAGTTCAGGAACAGCAAGCCTGTAACTGAACTTTTTTAAATCTCAGAAAAGTGGGAAAAAGCAAGATTTTTTTTTGTTTTTGTTTTTTCAGAGATAGCAGAGGTTCACAAGTAATATCAAGTTATAACAGTGCAGTAAATGACCCCACACAAGAGTGCTAGGTCAAAGACAGAAAATATGCAAGTTTTGAGAAAAACAATTTTAAAATTAAGTGCAAACAGGAAATTCAGTAAACAGCTTTTGGTTGTGCTCTAAATACAGCTACTAATGCAGAAATCAAGTTTAACAAGCCAGAAAATGCGCAAACTAGGCAACTATGCAGAAAAACTTAGCAAATAAACAGAGAAAAAATACTTAAAATCTCAAAAGTGGCTCCCTTCTTCTCTCAGCGTTTTCTCCTCTTGGTGGGTGCTTCACCAACAGCCAACAAGCCTGAAAAGATGCCAAACCCATGAGGCAACTAGGTTTTAAGAGAGGAAGATGAAGGAGTTTTGGAAATGACCCCTACTGGTCAATAAAACTACAGTTTCAAGTCAGTAACCACTCCCACGGGGGCAGGGGAGCTGCTCAATGTTTTTCACTGCCACTGATCAACAGAGAGACTTTCCTTTAGCCCAAGCAAAAATGGCCTCACAGAAACTTACAAACAGTTCAGGAACAGCAAGCCTATAACTGAACTTTTTTAAATCTCAGAAAAGTGGGAAAAAAGCAAGATTTTTTTTTGTTTTTGTTTTTTCAGAGATAGCTATCTAGATAATTATTCAAAAAATGTTCCTTTCAAAACACTCCAGAGACTTACTGGTTTACAGAAGCAATAAGTGCTTCAAAGCACTCTCATACTGACTCTTCACTCAAAAAAGACATCCAAATGACTTCTTCTTCAGTTCAGGAGTTCACATTGATAATAGATGGACTTTAGGAAAACCTGGAAAATTTGAGGAAAAACAGCTTAAAACAAATTGATATTCTCAAGGAAATGATACAAAAACTTCAGCCTAGAATTGCTGACATGGAAAATGCTTTTAAATGACATGGACAGAAGACTAAAGAAAGAAGAAACACAAAATGAATATCTGCAGAAATAAAACAGCTATTAAACAAACTAGACATCTTAGTAAATGTAGAGCTATCAGTAAACTTATAACTTCTACTTCTTCTCCAATACGTATAATTGCAAAATTCATGTCATCTATATATAAAGAATTTGTTTTTAAAACAGCATGGAAAAAAATCACCATTGAAACTCAGACACCACAACATAAAAATTGATAGTGACTGTGAAGATTGGGGAAAGATGGGCGAAGGCTGCCAGCCTAGTCAAACAGAATTTGATGCATAATTCTATCATTTGTATAAATAAATGTAAAATACAGGCTTGTGTTCTTAAATGAAAGAAAACACTGTAAAATGTGAACTTCAAGATTGTTGCAATATTGCCATCTGCTGTAAGGAAAACCAAGCGAAGCATTTCAAATGTTCTTTGAAGTTACAATTATCTAAAAAGTGGTTCCGAAGTGGCTGGCTGAACACATTTTTTCTATTGTCTTAACTTAAGGAATAATTGTTAGAGAATACATGTGAAATGTCTTTTATTGTTGTAGTTTCCTGAGCAGGTGTTACCTTGCTAAATAATGCAGTTTGTTTGCCTGGGAACTCCAGACTTAGTGTCAAAATGATGTAATGTGAATACTGGGAAAGCCTAGGTGTCAAAATGATGTAATTTGGAAGGGCCTTAGCAGAGCTGTTTGTTAGTGAGTTTAAAAACTATTGTTGAGAGGGAGAGACTGTAAGCATTTTGTCTTGGATCATTAACCCCAGCACTGCTTATGCTCTTTATGTATGTAAGTGGGATTGTAGCACTGTGTTTTCTCTTAGGAATAGCTAAAGATTAGAAAGTTAGATTAAGTCTTTTTTCTTTGACATCAGACCTGTCCTACTGTATTATTTTAAGTGTCGGTGTGATCTCTGAACTCTTAGATATCTCTGTGGTGTAGTAGTACTGTCTTGTGTTTTTAATTATTTATTATTAAATATTTTAAAACCTTTACCTGTAGCTGGTTTGTGTAGAGATAAGTAGGCTCTAGAGTACATTGCATATTTATAGAGTGTATTGTAATAAGCCACTCTAATAAGCCTTAGACTGAATAATCACATTACCAATTGGGTAATAATATTGCACAGTAATAATTAGACACCCTTTCAAGGGCCTTTGGGTAGCTGATAATTATTAAGCTGGTGGTGGCAGTAATTACTACCATATAGTCTGGGTAAAGGGGCACAGCCAGAGAATCTGTGTCAGCCTTTCCCAGGAGTGTCTGTGAAGTTGTATAAATACTTATCTCAAAGTGTGTGTGGTGTGTCAGCTACTTGGGCAGGGACACAAAACACTGGTGGGACAGAGAGGCTACTGGAGGTTAGCTTGCCAGCTAGGCTGAGATCTGGACCCTATAGCTGTGCCAGTGGGGAGTCTTATTGGGGACCTGGGGAGCAAGGGAGCAACCATCCCCAGACTGACTGTGATCTCTGTGTGAACTTAAGGGAAATTATACTTTGCTGTGTGTATTTGTTATCCTTTCCTTTTCTATGAGACAACCTCCATGGTGTTAGTGGTGAGGATTGACGCTCCTTGATTGCTGGGCCAGGGCACAGTTGTCACATATCTGGTGGCAGTGGTTGGGATAAGATATCCTCAAATATCTGTTTGGCAGTGGTGGGATATCCACATCACATATTAATTAGTTGGCAAATACTAACTGTCTTGTAGTGGTGTGGGTATAGTGAATCCTGTAGCTTATGTACAGTGATCTCTGAAAGTGTTTTGTACTCTAAATCAGCCATGCAGTGTATACTCAGAGTTCAGATCACAATTGTTTTATTTTTTTTGTTAGCTTAGTTAGTCAGGGTGAGCAGGCAGCATGTCAACACAGGAGTATGGAAAGCTGACAAGGAGCGCCAGCTGGTGGAGATGTGCCAGACTAGGGTACTGGTGCATGGAAACCTGACTAAGGCAGACCTGATTGCAACCTTGTTTACAGCTGCATCAAAAAACAGCATCCAGGAGGACAATCAGACTGGCAATGGAGATACAATATCCTTGTAGAATGGACAGCTCAACCTTTCTGTGAAGGACAGTCAGTCTGGCAGTGGAGATACAATAGCCTCAGAGAATGGACAGCTCAACCTTTCTGCAGTGGACTTAAAAATCCAGCTGGAGCTAGATGCTGACTCTTCGCCAGAGTCATGGAGGTATGGGGAAGGGAGTAACTGTACCCCAGAAGCACAACAGGTCAGTAAATTTCTTCCACAATTTAAAGAGAAGGATCATTTTGATAGTTTCATTCACATGTTTGAAAGGGTATGCAACCAGTATAGTGTTGATGAAAGGCTCTTGGTACAGTTCCTGACCCCCTTACTCCACGGGAAAGCTGTAACTTGTATATCACAATTGCCTGACTCTGTCTGTTTTGATTATACTGATGTAAAGAAATGTCTGTTAGAATTTTTTAAGCTAACATCTGAAATGTATAGGAAAAAGGTTTTGTGAGCATAGACGCAAGGCAGATGAAAATGTATGTGAATATGTTGCTGAACTGAGCACTTATTTTCATACCTGAGTGAGTGGATGTAAGATCACCATTTTTGAAGGGCTGGCAGACCATTTGTTGAGGCAACAAGCCCTTAGCACTTTGCCTGAGGACATGAGGATCTGGTTAGCTGACAGACAATGTGCTACTTCAGATGAGTTGGGGAAAAAGGGAGACCTATACCTGGCCATCAGGGCAGCACTGCACAGGAAGGGGACCCCTAGTACTACTCATGGGTCTAAAGGAACCCATGGTGAGCAGCACAGACTGCCCCAATAGAATCTGCCAGCAGCAGGGGAAGCCACTAGTCCAGGTACATGTCCAAAAGCTAGGATTAAATGTTTTGAATGCAACCAGTGGGGTCATGTGGCATACAGGTGTCCATGGATGCAAGGTGGGGAAGCAAAGGTGAGGGAGCCAGTAAGTTGGAAAGACAAAATGCCAACAGTAGGTTGTCTTGAGACAACAGGGGTATGGAACTACCATCCTGCAGATGTCCTGATAGGGAAGGATTTGGATGAGGCAGTAATATGTACTTATGCAGTTGCACGCAGTGAGGATAGGAGACAAGCATGTGGGTCTGGTAGTCTGAGGGAGACCCAGACAGACTGCATACTTGCAACCAGGACTGCTGAGGTGGTTACTTCAGTGAGTGAGCTACACTGTAGCAGTGAGACTGAATGTGAGCCACAGCTGCTTGTGGGTACTGATGTTCCCTTGGACAGGGTAACTGAAAAGGTAGAGGTGAGTAGTAGTACCCAGGCTGACAGTGAGGTACCACTGTCAGAGGATGCGAGACATCCAGTGGAAGGGGAGCTGGGAAGGGTTACAAGGAGGGAGTTGAAACAGGCTCAGCCCTCAGACCCTACATTGCAAGGCCTGAGGCAGGTAGCTAGGTAGGCACCTGCTTCTCAAGGGAAAAGGGAATCTGTATACTGGGACAAAGGGTTACTATACAGACAGTGGACCCCTGAGGGAGGGCTAGAAGGTGAGAGAGTACAGCAGTTGGTAGGGCCTAGAGCTTACCATCTGGTGCTTCTAACCATAGCCCATGATAATCCCTTTGCAGATCATATGGGCATAAAACGTACAAAGAGGCATATTATGCAAAACTTCTATTGCCCTGGAATTTCCAGAGATGTAACAGGGTACTGCAGGACCTGTGAGCAGTGCCAAAAGGTAGGCAAGGCAGGAGACAAGGTGAGAGATCCTTTGATGCCTTTACCTGTGATTGAGGAGCCATTTCAGAGGGTATCTATGGCTATTGTGGGTCATCTGAGTACCCCACGTTCCACAGGGAAAAAGTATATCCTAGTGGTAGTGGATTATGCTACACGATACCCTGAGGTAGTGGATTTGTCCTCCATTGAGGCAGAGAAGATGGCAAATGCTTTGGTAGAGAGTTTCAGCAGGACAGGTTTCCCAAAAAAAATACTGACTGACCGAGGTGCCAATTTTATGTCAGACCTGCTGGCTTGTCTGTGGTAGTCCTGTGGGGTGAAGCACATGAAGACCACCCCCTACCATCCCCAGACTAATGGTCTTGTTGCGAGGTTAAACTCTACAATCAAGTCCATGTTACGGGCATTTGCAGATCAGTTTAAGAGGGAGTGGGACAAATATTTGCCCAGTCTGTTGTTTGCTTACAGAGAGATTCCCCAGGAATCCACAGGCTTTTCACCCTTTGAGTTGCTGTATGGGCATAGGGTGAGAGGACCTCTAGATTTAATTTGAGATAAGTGGGAAGGTCAGTGTGAGTCTCACAAGGAGTCTGTTGTGGCATATGTCCTAAACCTCAGGACAAGGCTCAGAGAACTCATGGGCTTGGCCCAGGAGAACCTGGCAGAAGCCCAACAACAGAAAAAGGTGTGGTATGACAGGAATGCTCGAGCTAGGGAATATGCTGTGGGGCAGCAGGTTATAGTTCTCATTCCTGTCAGACACAACAAGCTGCAAGCAACTTGGGAGGGACCGTAAAAGGTGGTAAGAAAGGTAAGCGATGTTAACTACATGGTGGAAGTGCTAGGCAGATGGCAGGAGCACAAAGTGTACCATGTTAACATGATGAAACCATACCATGATAGGGAGGCCCTTGTGCTGAGTATTTGCCATGGATTGCAGGAGGAATCTGAGAGAGATCTGGGGACCTGATCTCCTCAGTGAAGCTCGGACTGACACCTCAGTGGAAGGGGTAGCAATGTCCCAGCAGCTATCTCCTACCCAGGTTCGAGAAATTCAAGCAGTGTTGCAGGAATTTGGGAACATGTTCACTGGGAGACTAGGGAGCACCCACGTGGTGCAGCACCAGGTGGATACAGTACCCCAAAGGCCTATTAGGCAGGCCTCTTATAGGGTGCCTGAGAGAGTCAACAGACTCTGAGTGAGGAGGTACAGGAGATGTTGGAACTAGCGGTGATTCAAGAGTCCAACAGTCCCTGAGCCTCGCCAGTGGTGTTAGCGCCAAAGAAGGATTGCAGCACCAGGTTCTGTGTGGATTACAGGAAATTAAATAGTCACAAAGAGTTGGATGCTTACCCCATGCCTAGGACAGATGAGGCCCTAGAGCAGCTGGGTAGGGCTAAGTTTCTTACAACCATTGATTTTACCAAGGGTTACTGGCAGGTGACCTTGACTCCCAGTGGTAGAGAGAAGTCAGCCTTTGTGACTCTTTTTGGTTGTACGAGTTCACAAAGATGCTCTTTGGGATGAAGAATGACCCAGCAACTTTCCAGAGGCTGGTGAATAATATCCCAGCAGGAGCAGGAGGGTCTGGCCTTGCTTACATAGATGATATTGCCATCTACAGCCATTCCTGGCCAGAGCACCTTCAGCATGTCAGGGAGGTGCTGGGCAGACTATAGAGGGCCGGATTGACCATTAAGCCAACCAAATGTCAGATGGGTATGGCAGAGGTCTCCTACTTAGGACATAGAGTGGGGAGTGGTAAGATAAGGCCAGAACCTGCCAAAGTGGAAGCTATTCAGGCATTGCCTGCACCTGTTACCAAAAAGCAGGTGAGGGCATTCTTAGGGACAACAGGGTACTACAGAAAGTGCGTCCCTTGTTATAGTACCATAGCTGCTCCCTTCACAGACATGACAATGGAGAACAGGCCAGATAAGGTAGTGTGGACCCCAGCATGTGAGCAGGCACTTCAGAAGCTTAAAGAAGCTTTGGGAGGACCCCCTGTGTTAGCCAGTCCAGATTACAGCAAAGAATTTGTAGTGCAATTGGATGCTTCAAACCATGGGGTGGGGGCTGTACTTAGCCAGATAGATTTCTTCAGAGGGAGAAGAGCACCCAGTGGTTTATCTCAGTCGTAGGCTCCAACCCAGGGAGAAATGCTATGCAGCTGTAGAAAAGGAATGTCTAGCTATATTGTGGGCATTGCCAAAACTTCAGCCTTATCTGTATGGAAGAAAATTCACTGTAATGACAGATCACAACCCTCTAATATGGTTAAACAGAGCCAGTCAGCAAAATGCAAAGTTGCTAAGATGGAGCCTGGGGTTGTAAGCATATGATATGTCAGTGCAGCACCACAGTGGGAGTAGCAATGCCAATGTAGATGGGCTCTCAAGACAGGGAATGGGGTGAGGTACCCTCAGATACCTAACCCTCTCAAGCGGCGTTTCTCAAGGGTCACTTGAAAAACTAGCTTGAGTTCTCCAGGGGGGAAGAGATGTGAAGATTGGGGAATGATGGTCGAAGGCTGCCAGTCAAGTCAAATAGAATTTGACTAGAAATGTAAAATACAGGCTTGTGTTCTTAAATGAAAGAAAACACTGTAAAATGTAAACTTCAAGATTGTTGCAACATTGCCATCTGCTGTAAGGAAAACCAAGCCAAGCATTTCAAATGTTCTTTGAAGTTACAATTATCTAAAAGGTGGTGCCAAAGCAGCTGGCTGAACACATTTTTTCTATTGTCTTAACTTAAGGAATAATTGTTAGAGTATACATGTGGAATGTCTTTTATTGTTGTAGTTTCCTGAGCAGGTGTTAACTTGCTAAATAATGCAGTTTGTTTGCCTGGGAACTCCAGACTAAGTGTCAAAATGATGTAATGTGAATACTGGGAAAACCTAAGTGTCAAAATGATGTAATTTGTGAGGGCCTTAGCAGAGCTGTTTGTTATTGAGTTTAAAAACTATTGTTGAGAGGGAGAGACTGTAAGCATTTTGTCTTGGATCATTAACCCCAGCACTGCTTATGCTGTGTATGTATGTAAGTGGGATTTTAGCACTGTGTTTTCTCTTAGGAATAGCTAACGATTAAAAAGTTAGATTAAGTTTTTTTTCTTTGACATCAGACCTGTCCTACTGTATTATTTTAAGTTTCTGTGTGATCTGTGAACTCTTAGATATCCATGTGGTGTAATAGTAGTGTCTTGTGTTTTTAATTATTTATTATTAAATATTTTAAAACCTTTACCTGTGGCTGGTTTGTGTAGAGATAAGTAGGCTCTAGAGTACATTGCATATTTATAGAGTTTATTGCAATAAGCCACTCTAATAAGCCCTAGACTGAATAATCACATTACCAATTGGATATTAATATTGCACAGTAATAATTGGACACCCTTTCAAGGGCCTTTGGGTAGCTGATAATTATTAAGCTGGTGGTGGCAGTAATTACTACCATATAGTCTGGGGCACAGCCAGAGAATCTGTGTCAGCCTTTCCCAGGAGTGTCTGTGAAGTTTTATAAATACTTATCTCAAAGTGTGTGTGGTGTGTCAGCTACCTGCGCAGGGACACAAAGCACTGGTGGGACAGAGAGAGTACTGGAGGTTAGCTTGCCAGCTACGCTGAGATCTGCACCCTATAGCTGTGCCAGTGGGGAGTCTTATTGGGAACCTGGGGAGCAAAGGAGCAACCAGCCCCAGACTGACTATGATCTCTGTGTGCACTTAAGGGAAATTATACTTTGCTGTGCGTATTTGTTATCCTTTCCTCTTCTATGAGATGACCTCCCTGGTGTTAGTGGTGAGGATTAAGGCTCCTTGATTGCTGGGCCAGGGCACGGTCGTCACATATCTGTTGGCAGTGGTCGGGATAAGATATCCTCACATATCTGTTTGGCAGTGGTGGGATAGGCTCCACAGTTAAAGAAACAAAGTTTCACTGAAACGTTAAATTATAGGTCTAGGGATAAAGGCTACACAGTTAAAGAAACAAAATATTACTGAAACATAATTGCAAACAAATGTTCTACAAATTAATATGCATATCACAGTTAAACTATTATCATAGTATAAATATGCAACATAGTAAAGGAAAAGTAATAAAGCATTTCCAGTCAAAGATGCAGACTGAAATCAGAGGTGTTAGAAGGCAGGGATTCTTGGTAAAATAAGTTAGTATTAAGGGGGTTTACATTGTAATTCACATGTACAGCTTGGATTTTGTAAAAAGTAAGTGTGTAGTGTGGGTTTAAAGGGCTTTAGGGCATTTACTTGGGTAATGGGAGAATGGACGGTGTTCCATAGTTTGGCTATGTTGTAGGAATATAGGCATTATCCTTGTTGGTTTTAGCTATGCTTAGAAGGGTTCTCTCTGAAGAGCAGAGGACTTGAGTAGGGGTATATGCATCTATGATGGATTGGAGAGCTGGGCAGCTATTGGGAACGAAAATTAATTTATGGGCAATAGTTAGTTGAGTAAACTAGAGATAGTGGTGAAATTCTAGCCAGGATAGGTTAGGGAGAACATTACAGTTGTGTGAGTGGTTAGGCAAGTTAGATGCAAATTTTGCTTAGTATTGAGAGATGTGTGGAGGTTGGTGAAAATGGGGCTCCCATACATAAGAGGTGGAATAAGCAAAGAGTTAGCTAATTTGATCCTAGTTTGTTTATCAAGGTAGAGTTTGTGCTGGTATAATTTGCCTAGTTTGAAGTGTTTTTTTTTTACTGTGTTGAGAATTTGTTGTTCAAAGGACAGTTTATTGTCAATAGTAATTCCAAGAAGTTTTGTGAATTGTACCTGTTCAATTTCAGTTTTGTTATGGGAGAGAATTTTGAATTCTGTAGTTGGAGGTTTCGATGCAAATAATAACAGTTTAGTTTTTGGGGGGTTAAGCATTAATTGAGAGTCATTCAGCCATATTTCTACAGAAGTGAAGGCATCTTGGGTGATTTTTTGCAGGTTAGAGAAATTATTGGAGGATGAGATGATAGCTGAATCATCTGCATTTTGAATTAGTCTGCTTTGATGGGAGGCTTTATTTAGATCATTAATGAATATATTGAAAAGTAGAGGCCCTAAAATGGATCCTTGTAGAACATCTGCATTGTTTGCTAAGTAATCAGATAGTTAGTTTTACCATCTAACTGATTGCTGTCTGTTGTTTAGGTAGATGGACAACCAGGTTATTACACTTTGAGAGCAACCATGTTTCTGTAGGTGTTGCAAATGTTTAGGGTGATATACTGTGTTGAATGCTTTTGAAAGGTCTAGTAGGAGCACAGAAGTGGGTAGGTCAGCATCAAGAGCTTCATTCACTATATCAGTAAAGGAGAGTAAAATTGAGGTTGTGCTATGGCCTGGGTGGAAACCATGTTGAGTGGGAAATAAGAGGTTATTATTGAAGAGGTGATTGAGTAGCTGAGTTTGAATACATTTTTCCAGGATTTTTGACAGTGAGGAGAGAATGGAGATGGGACGGTAGTTTGAGAGATCATAGTTTTTTCCTGTTTTGTGAAATGGGGTAATAATGGATTTTTTCCACAGTAGGGGGACATATGATTCAGTGATAGAGTGACTGATTAGAATGGTGACTGTGTAAGCTATAACTTTGGCTGCTAGTTGTAAGTATTCTGGTCGTAAGTTATCAGCAGAGTGAGCAGGGTTTTAATTTGGTTAGAAAATTTTGGATTAGGGATTTAGGCATGGGTTGAAGTGAGAAAGCTGGATTAACTAGAGAATTATTAGAGGGGAGTAGGGGGTCTATGGAAGTAATGCTAGAGATTGGATTTTGTTTTTGAGGATGAATCCTTGATTAGTTTTTGGATGGTGTCAATAAAATGGTTATTGAATATGTGGACTATCTGGAGAGGGTTTTTGTTTGTAGCGGGTGATGGATTATGAATTTTACCAGGAATCAGAAGGGAAGATACGGATTTCCAGACTTTTTTAGGGTCGGTATTTTGGTAGGAGAGTTTGGAGGAGAAATAGGATTTATTATCAGTTATAATGAGTTTTTAGTGGCATTTCTAAGTTTTTTATAGTTTAGTTCCTACATTTTTCCAAATTTTCCAGGCTTTGTCTCTGGATAAGATGGTTTGTTTGGTATGCTTTGTCAAACAGGGGGCATGGTTTGGTTTTGAGCATTTAGTACAAAGAGGTGCTAGACTATTTAGTGTGCTCAGAAAGATATTGTTAAAATATTCTACAGCATCATTTAGGGTCAGTGATTTTAAAGGGGACTAGTTGTAAGCTTGAAGGGTAGTTATAAATGTTTCTTGGTTAAAGTGGGTAAGGTTCCTGATTGATTTATATGTGTGAGGTTTGGAGATGTGTAATTGGGTTCTGTGGGTGTATGCGGGTAGGTGGTCACTTAGGGTGTTAGGTAGAGTACCGGTGTTGGTGTAGTAGTGGGGGTGGGATACTAGAATGCAGTCTAATATAGCTTCAGCCTGGGTATTTAATGCTCATGTAGGCTCTGTGATAAGTTGAGTGAAACTATGGAGATTAATGTTAGTGTTAGATGGTTTAGAGGTTAGGTTATGCCAGTTGATGTTTGTGTCTTCTAGAATGATACTTTCTTGGGGACAGTAAGGTTAATCCATCCTAGGAAGTCTTCTAAATAGGGGATGTTATGACCGGGGGGAATATAAATGTTGACAATACAGAGTTGTTTGTTAGGGTTTATTTGGAGGGATGCCATTAAGATTTCCAGACAACTGAAGGTGGGGACTGGATTTGGATGTATATTTATTGTTAAGGAGTCTCTATATATTAGGGCTACACCCCCTCCTTTTTTTGGATCCTATCTTTACAAATAATGTTGTAGCCTGGTGGAAGGATTTCAGACTCTAGTATATGTGCTTTAAGCCGAGTTTCAGTTATTGCTATTATCTCTGGGGAGTGGTGACTAAGCCAGGACAGGAATTCTGTGATCTTATTGCACAGGCTTCGGGCATTGATAGTTACAAAGTATAAATCATTGGGCTTTAGGGGTGTGGGTAGTTTGGGGTAAATTCTCAGGTCCAGGGTTGGGGTGTACATCTCTACATTGGGGTAAAACTATGAGAAGATGAAGTAGAGTGTGTGGTTGGTGGTGTTTTAGAGATGGTAATTGTGGGTAATGTGGTGTTAATTTTAGTTTAATGTTAGAGGGGATTTGGAGTGGTTTGGCTGAGCATAGGATGTTGCTTACTAATAGGGATAGAGAGATGTTGGAGTAACTACTTAGGTTAGCATGTGAGTGGCTAGTGTTGTGGATTGTGGAGGTAAAATATTTATTCTAGAGTGATTGGAGGTGGATAGAGATAATAGCAGTAGTGAAAAGGTAAGAATGAGTAGGATTGATGAAAGGTGTGTTATGTGGTACATGATTAGAATAGGAGGAAAATTGGGATAGTATTGTAATAGTAAGAGTAGGTGTTGGGTGGAGTTGAGTAGTTACAGAGGGGGTTGGCAAGGTAGGGGGAGGGAACAGTAATAGTGTAAGGAAGGGTATTGGTCAGAAAAATATAGAGGGTGGAGCTACAGAAAGTATAAATATAGAGGCAGTAGGGGTGGGTGGGAATGGGGGTAGGGGAGAAGAGTGAGGCCGGAGCGGGTTGCTCCCATCTTCTGCAGCTGTACAGAGTAAAAGAGAAAAAAAACAGTCACCCAGAGGTAAGGACAGAGACAAAGGTGCAGCCTGTAATTGGTTATGGTTAGCAGATGGACTTTTGAGGGGGTAAAAAGGTCTGGTTAACAACTGAGTAGCAAAGCAAGGAAGAACCTGTGTCCAAGTAGAGGACAGAGGAGTCAAACAATAAGTGGGACTATTAGATGGTTCATCTTTTGTTTAGCAGACAAGAGCGGTCAGCAAAGGTTATAGGATTAGGTAGGGAGGGGAAGATATCAGTAATTACACTGTAGTGGGCTGAGTGCAGGTAGTGAAACTAACACTAAAAATGAAAATAAAGAAGTTTATTCCTTATAGAAGCCCAATTTTCAGAATTTCAGTAGGGGGGCTACTAGACAGTTGGGAACGGGTAGCAGAGTTCCCTAGCGGCATGCTCTATAAGACAAAACTAATTATTACAGCTAGATCAGATATCCTGAGGATGGTGTTAGACATACATAGCTTATCTTTGAATTATGCTTGTTCCACTGTTCTTGAAGCACCAGAGTTGTGGCTGTTAAAATCACCCAGTCGCTGTTTCCAATTTTCTGCAACAAACAAAGAAAATAAAACATAAAAAGAAAAAATGTAAGTGACTACAATGGTAACCTCTCTTAAAATAAATACAGGTAAATGTTTACTGACTGCTACAATATAAGTTTAAATGTCTCTTCTATTAATATGTTACAACTATCATAAATCAAATAACAGTTATACTACTACCTATACTAGCATTGCCACATCATTTTTATAAGTACGACAAGGCTTGAATCTCTGAAATTTTTCTGGCAGAAGTAATTGCTACTAGAAAAAATGTTTTCCAAGAGATATACTTGAGGTCACATTTTGCTGTAGGTTCAAAAGGAGGTTGAGTAAGTTGCTTCAGAATTAAATTAAGGCTTCATGAGGAGTAGGGTCTATAAAAGAAGGCCTCAGAAGAACAGCACCTTGCAAAAAGGTTTTGCATAGTCTATAGGAGGCAACAGAAGCACCTTCAAATCCTACGTAAAAATATGAGATGACTGCTAGCTGGACCTTCACTGTGGAGGAGTTAGTTCCATTTTTACTCACTATTACAATATAAGTTTAAAGGTCTTTTCTATTAATATGTTACAACTATCATACATCAAATAATAGTTATACTACTACCTATACTAGCATTAGCAAATAATTTTTGTAAGTACAACAAGGAAAAATAAGTTATGTTCTCACCATAAGGTTCCATCTGTGCTGTCCATTTTCATTCTTCCTCAACTCATGGGTTCAGAACTGAAATGAACTGAAAAGGGATCAACATTATTTATGTGATCCCAGTCATACCTCTCAACTGTACAGGTTTTTGAAGAATGTTCAGATTTTTGCCTCATATATTGGTCTATTCCTCATAAAAACTGTGTTTTTTGACAAATCACTGGGATGATCTAAAGATTAAAGTGACTAAATAATGACATGCATTTGGGTTTCAGACATCATATTCTTCAAAAACTGCATGCTAACACAAATCCTGTTATTCTAGCAACTTTCTAAGTTTATACGAGCAATATTTAAAATGTGTCGCTATTTTGGGGGCTTTATCCCCCCATTATGTCAGGCTTTGGCCAGATTTCTTGAGATAAGAGGTCCCAGTAAACAAATCTTCTCCACTTACTGGATTAGAGTTTATGTGTAGATGGTTTGTGTGAAGATAAAAGTATCTGATAGACTGGAGAGGAGAGCATAGGTTGTCTGGCTATTGAAATGGAATTGGAGAAGCCAGGTAGTTGGCCTAAGGTTTAGTATGTCTGTATGAATCATGCCTGTCAGATGAAAAAGAAGGTCTGGAATCAGATCTGAAATAAATGGTTGGTGGAGTAAGTGAGGCCAAAGGAAGGGGAACTAAATCTGTCAAGGTCAAAAAGATACAATAAGGATAACTTTGATCTTCAACATTTCAGCTTTCTGCAGAAAATTGAAAATTAGTGGGATTGGTGGGTAGGCATAAAAAAGGCCAGAGGGCCAATCGTGAATTACAGCATCCCGCGATGACTCCCCCTGTGGAAGGATCAGGGCAAAGTAGCTGCTGCAATTGTTGTTTAGGGGAGAAGCAAAAACATCACAACAAGGCTGGCCCCACTGACAAAAAATCATATCTGACACATTTTTGTTGAGAGACCATTTGTGAGGTAGAAAAATGCACCTGCTCAGCTTGTCTTCTGTCGCATTGGACTTCTTCAGATTGTGTATAGTGATAAGACAGCAGGTGGATGAGACTGTCCATTGCCAAGTGCTTCTCGACACAAGGCCCTCCTTGCATGCTGATGTACCAAATTACTGACATGTTGTTCATATGAATTGCAATCATCCCTTTGGGGAGAGCTTTTTGAAAGGCCTGCAATGCTAAAAACACTGCTCTCATCTCTAGGACATTGATATGCAAATTGGCCTCCACAGTGGACCAAGTGCTATTGGACTGTCTTCCTTAGGTAATGCCCTCCCAACCCTAACTGGGAAGCATCTGTGGTCACTATGGCCTTGGGCTGAGGGAAAATGAATGGACTGCCTTATAGAACCTGATCTGATTGACTCCACCACCTGAGATCTCTCTTGCAAATTTGAGTAATACATATCAGGGTTGACATAGGTTGATAAAGTATTGACCATTGCATGGATAGCATCCACTGTAAAATCCTCATGTAAAATGTGCCTAATGGTATTAGAGGTATTGCTGCTGCCGTTGATCCTATGGCTTAAAGAACCAAGTGGGCAGAAACTTTGCTGCTGATGATTATTTTCCTGACCTGTGCTCTTAAAGTCTGAACTCTTAGAGCAGGCATTGAAGCTGTCATTGACTTTGTGTTGAAAAATGCTTCTATAAACTCCAACTTTTGAGTAGGTTCCAGATGAGACTTTTCATAGTTTATGGTTATCCCCAGAAAAGAGCATGTCTGAAGAACCTGATTTCTTCCCTCTATTGCTTGCTGCCTGGTTGGACCAGTAATGAACCGGTTGTCTACATATGGAAAGAAACACCCAGAATACTTGCAGTCTCAAGTGAGCTGCTACTACTGCCATACATTTCTTGAACACTCTGGGGGCTATGATGAGACCAAAGGGCAGAACTCTGAATAGGTAATGACTGGCTCCCAGTCAGAAGCATATGTAACTCCTGAACTGCCTGTTCATTTATATGTGATAATATGCATCCTGAAGGTCTAATGAGCACAACCAATCATCCTTTCCCAGAATTGGGAGAATCCACTGAACTTTAACCATCTGAAACTTGGTGTGTCGAACTGATTTGTTCAAGTTGCTGAGATCCAAGACTGGTCTCCAGTCCCCTGTTTTCTTTGGCACTAAAAGGAATATTGAGTAAGTTCTGGATTCTATCTGGTCTGGTAAGACCTCCTGAATGACTCTTTCTTTTCTAGCAGCTTTTGTATTTGAAGTGCTGCTTGTTCCCTCTGACTGGGTGGAACACCTGGGATTTTTCTTGAGATTGGAGGAGGAGGGAAAATTATATTATATAACCCTTCTCTGCACCCATGTATCTGTTTTTATCTCTAGCCAGGCTCTCTGGTGCAGGGATAAATTACCATGATTGCCTCCAGAGGGGGACAGATGGGCCTCCTTTCAGGAGCACTGGAAGGGTCTGTTGAAAAAACAGTCTCTGGACCCTTGGTTTTGCAGGCCACTTCTGCCACAAGTGTGGCATTTACCATTGGAGTTCCCCCCCTCTACCTCTGGGGGAAACTCCTCCATGTGTGTCCTGGAAAGAACCCTGGGACTTTGTGAACCACACTTTTCCAGCACCTTATTGATTCCTGGGGAAGGATCTTTGAGGAGTGGAAAAGCAGACTGGGTCTTTCTGTCAATTTCACACTTGGATAAAGTGTCCTTAACTTTGGGGCCAAACAAAGATGTTCCATCAAAGGAAGCACTGACGAACAAAGACTTGAAGGTCTTCACAAAATCACATTAGTGCATCCAGGCATGCCTCTTTGTGGAAAACCAGAACCCACTGCCCTTTAGGTTCCTTTGGCCACAGGCAAAAATAACCTCATGGAAGAATTAAAATTGATTGCTGGGTAGCCAACTCAGAAGTGACAGATAGGTTCATAGGTAGGTACTAGGCTATCTGCCCGAAGGCATTTATAAGCCTAGCCAGAATGTGTTGGCTTTCACCGCCCCCTTAGATTAGTTCCCTGTGCCTCTGTCCAGCAGAGCCATTGAAGTGATCCCTGGGGTAAACTTTCTGTTTCCATCCACTCGTCAAGGTTTCTCTTGAAGAGGGTTAGCAAGGAGCTCTGCATAATGTAGATTAGAATCTTGTTCCAGAGCATGGGAAGTCTCTGGAACAGGAATCTATCCCTCCAGCATGTCCTATTTATTGTTGTGGTGAGGTTTAGATCCCTAGAGCGTGTGGCTCGAGGAAATATGGTTTTCTTTAGCTGGAGCATGTCCATCAATTCTGGGTTGGACATGGCCTTCTATGTCAGGCAGAGATCACCCATGAGTAGGTGGTATGCAACTGAGTACAGCTGGAATTTCTTCAGTCAAGCTGCATAGGACATCTGCTTAAGGCCAGTGATCCTCTTGGTGAGGAACTTCTGTGCTCTTTCCAGTTGTTGCAGGTGTCTTTTAAGGTACATCCCAAATGGAGCATTGTACTCTATGATGGATCTGATGAGTGATGTGAAGAGGGGCCCAATGACCTCTTTCGATCCGGATGCAAACCCTTTTGTGATTAGGTGGGCCACATAGAAGGATTTTCTAACCACTTTGGCAATGTGATTATCAAAGGAGAGGTTACTATCTACTTGGGTCCACAGATCCCTTGTTACGTCTTCTGTATTTAGGAGGCTACCACCTATGTGGTAGTTTGTGGGTACTTTGTTTTTTCCAAAGGGGATGACTATGCACTTTTTGGCATTTAGCGTGAGGCCATGGTTTTAACACCAGGTATCTGTCTCAGTGAGACCCTTTTGGAGGATGTCTGTGTCAGTCAGAGAGTCAATTATAGCCCCTAGTTTGCAGTTGTCTGTGAACTTGGATAGCCATAGTCCTCCTGTGCTTGCCTGTACCTCTGAGGAGTATATGCCGAACAGGAGAGGTCCTAGGATTGAGCCCTGGGGAACTCCACTTGTAACCGGTTTAGAGTCAGAGCTAGTTCTCGCAACTCTTACCATGTGGGTTCTGTCCATGAGCCAGTTGGCAACCCATCTCGTGATGTAGGGGTATATGTTCAGGCTGGTGAGCTTGTCTATAATACCTGAGTGGGGAATGGTGTTGAAGGCCTTTGCGAGGTCTAGGTAGGCTGTGTGGACCACCTTTCCCTTGTCTATAGCCTTGGTAACTGTCTCAAAGAAGTCCACCAGGTTTAGGAGGCATGATCTGCCCTTAACAAAGCCGAACTGGGTAGGGTCCAGTGTTTGGAGGTTTCCACTGTCTCTGTTAATGAGATCCATGATGATGCACTCCATAGCTTTGCAGACCAAGCTAGTCAGGCTTATAGGGCGATAGTTTCTGGGGTCCACTGTGGCTCCACCTTTGTGGAGCAGAATAACCATTGCTGTGCACCACTCTGTGGGCATGTAGCCTGTGGAGAGGCTGAGTTTAAACAGTGTGCTTAGGTGAGGGGTTAGTTCATCTTTGAGCTCGTGTAGGACATAGCCTGGGACACCATCCGGTCCCATTGATGCTGTGTTTTTGGCTTTGGAGAGGGCTGTTTTAACCTGAGTGTCTCTGATTTCAGGGGCACTACATTCGTCTGGTATATTTATGGGCCCTTTTGGGGGTGAGAGGGGGGTGAAGTTTGCACTGAACTTGTCTGCCAGGATGTTGGCTATATTGGTCAGTTTAGTGTATTTTGTGCCATTCTGCACCAACTCCAAGCAGATCTGAGAATTGCCACTTAGATTCTTGACATAGCTAAAGAATGCCTTGTGGTTATTTTTGGAATCCATGGCAATTTTTCTTTCAAAGCTAGCCTTGGATGATTTTATGAGGGAATGTAGTTTCTTGCCGATACTGATCAGGGATGTCTTCCCTTCTTAGGATTTTACTCTTTTCTGTACTGGTTTCCTCCTTCTATTGTATAGCTTGTTTATAGCAGTGGTCCACCAGACTGGTTTCCTTTTCTTGGAGGAGTGAGTCTTGGTTTTTTTGGGGATAGCATGATCCATGCATTCTTGTAGGTGCCCGTAGAGTGCAATTGTAAAGGATTTTTCAGCTTGGACAGCGTTATCCTTTAGCATGGGGGCTTTGAAACTCCCCACCTCGGTCTTAAGTAATGTAAAGTTTGCTTTTGAAAAGTTTTTCACAGTGGTTTCTTTGACCGGGGGTGGTGGCAGAATGTGGATATCCAAAGTGATTAGTTTATGGTCAGATCTAACCAGTGAGGGGTTAACCTCTGGTGTGGAACACCGGTCACCCATGTTGGTGATGACCAGGTCCAATATGTTGTCCCCTCTGGTGGGGGTGTTGACCAGTTGATCCAGGGCATTTGAGTTTATAAATTCTAGGAAATGTTGGACAAGGGAGTTCGTACTTGAGTAGTTCTCCCAGTTAATGTCTGGGCAATTGAAATCACCCAATATCAGGGTGTTTGGTAGGACCTTTATGTTTCCCAGTGTTTCCAGGAATGTGGAGTGGGGGTCCTGGGACATGGTGGGTGATCTGAAGCAAGCTATAATTTGAATAGCAGTTTTGCCCATTGTTAGTTGCACGTGGATGATCTCTGAAGCATCGTGGTGTGCCACTAACCTGGAGGTGTGGGTATCCTTGATTAATATGGATACTCCCTGCCTTTTGTATTTCGGTCCTGGTTTTGTGGCCAAAATGTATGGTATGAGTTGTAGCCTGGTAGTGCTGGGGTGTTCTCTGGAGCCTTAAACCAGTTTTCTGTTACTGCACATATATCGATTTTCTCCATACTGAGGATGTCTGTACCTCATCAGAAATGGATCTTGAAAGGGTATCACAGAGTTCTTAATTAGGTCTCTCTTTAACCTAGTGAAATGTGCCTAGTAATTCAAAGACTTTAAAGTGAAGGTTGTTGAAGAAAAGGCATGCTTCCCAAACCTGTCCATCACCCAAGACTCCTTGTTCAGTGGATGGGCAGTGGAATGCTCTTCAGATAGTTCCTTTATAGTGGCTTCCAGCACAACCATGGCATCAACATGCACCCCTGTTGTCCAAAACTGTCTCTCTTCTGCTGCTGTTAAAATTTTGTCTGGTGTCTGGGGGATTGGCTCCATGGTGTCTGAAGTGTTCCATGGCTGCCGAGAGATCAAATCTATGAGGACATCAGTGGGCAGAGTCACCCAGTAGGGAGACAGACTAGTACCAAATGCCTCCAGGAATACAGCCTTCTCAGATGAGGGGTTACTGGACTTCCATCCACCTCTCTGCTACAGGCTTTCAAGAATGTCTCCAAACTGGACATCTTCAGGAGGTGACAGTGGGGGTCCATTCACCTTCAAGTTTGTATCTTCTGTGACTGAGTCCTTGGAGAAGTCTAAATGCTTCCTCTTGCATGTTCTCTTCTTAAGGGCCTCCTCAGTGGAATGCTCTTGGGAGGTATCAGAAGAGGTGTGAACACCCTGCTGGGAAGCCTGGGGTTTCAGTATCAGCTATTTCTGTGGAGAGGATAGATGAGACACCAAGTGAAGAGATGGCAAGCCAGTAGACTGAGAATCCAAGGGGAAGAGAGACAATTTTGTCATGGATGCAGACAAGGCTCTCTCCATCACCTCAAAGGCATACCCCCCCAAGAGAGGAACAGGACCCTGAGTATGCAAGGCAAGCCTCTGGACTGAAGTCCCTCCCTGCTCCAAGGAGAACTCCTCTAAAGCTAAAGCTGGAGCCAAACTAACCTATGCCGAGGCCCTGAGGTACAGACACAGCTCTAAAAACTTCAGAGTTGACTGTGGCACCCCAGACCTGACAGGGTTTCTCAGGCTCTGAGAGCTATCTAAATCTGATGTAACTGAAGCACCCAGAACAAGTTTTCAATCCAAGAATAAAGGAATTCTCAGATATGCTGCAGATGAGCCCGGATGACTCTGATCCAGTATCTCCAAGACTGAGTATGGAGTCGGAGGAACTTGCAAAGGGGGTGTAATGGAAGGCCGGATCTCCTGGGTAGGAGCTAAAAGATGCTTGACATGCTCTGCTCCAAGGAAATCTTTCTCACTTACCTGTCCACATCTTCTTCTGTAAGGCAATTGGAAGAGTAAGTGGACACAAAGGACGGAGACCTAGGTCTTTCCAAAAAAGTAGAAGGGGCCCTGGATGGAACAGGGTCCACTGAGGGAAAGTATCTAGTACATGGAAAGGGCATTAATTGGACAGTGGGATCTGAAGTTTTTGGCATCAGATCTGGAGAACTCTGATCTAAGTGCCTAGGCCTCTTAAACTTAGGATCCAAAGATGAAGTTGGATCCGATAGCCCTTATGTAATGCATTTTGGATTCAAGAGTGAAGTCGGATCTGACAATTTGGTTAACTTTCTTTTTACGATGTGATGAGTCAGATTGAACTGAAAGAGGACTTTTCTTAGATTTTCCAGACGATTTAGTAGAAACTGTCAAAGTACTGGGAGATACAGTCTTCTTTGTTTTCAGAGGGGGGAGCTCCAGATAAGGACTCAGAAAATGCTCCAGCAGAGTTGCAGGTTTGAACGAGTCACAAATGGAGCAGTCCTCATGGAGGTGGTGGGGCCCTAAACAATAAATATATACAGAATGTGTATCCGAAAGTGGTATCTTGTGACCACACTTGGTGCAATTTTTGAAACTAGACACTTTCTCTGCCATATTGATACCGAATATGGGTAAAGTCTTTTAAAAGTAAAGGTCTTTTAACAGATAGACCAAATGTGTGTGTGTGTGTGTGTGTGTGTGTGTGTGTGTGTGTGTATATATATATATATATATATATATATATATATATTTTTTTTTTTTTTTTTTTTTTTTTTAAAGATAAGTTTTATATAGTGATTAGACTGAGAAAAGGATAAAACAGAGTTTTAAAGAGGAAAAAGAATTTAACTTATCTTTATATTTAAGAGTTGCTCAAGAGCATCATAACACCATGTCTTGCTGGAAGTGGCAAACAAGATCTGACATACTTGGGGTTGGTGCATTGTGGGTAACAGAGTAGCTCAAGAGTTTTCTGGTTGCCATAAGCTTTTGCAAGAGCTGAGTCAGATCAGAAGGATTGGCTGAAATCCATAAGTTGAGGACAGAATGAAAATTGACAACATCAGATTGAATAATTCTGTGTTTAGTCTACATACTTATAAATGGTACCTTACTAGTTGTCATATTTATTAGCATTTTAATGAACAGTTATTTAGGTTGATGCTGATAAGCATTGAGCTTATAAATTATCAGCTGTATGGTGGACGGATATCAGTTTGAATGTATGGGGGATTAGTCTGTAACTTGCTGTTGTTTGACTGAAGTAATTGGACTGATTAATTCTTTCATTTATTGAAATATTACAATCTTGTAATAGAGACCTGATCTATGGTATTTATTCCTTGTTTTGTGTTTTTGTTATGCATCAGTCTCCCATTTACATGCAGATGCTTATGAGTTGATATGTGACAGCAGATGATAGGAACTATCATTTAAATGCTTTGTGCACATTCTGTAGGAGAAAGCTGAATATAATTAGTATTAACACATTATTGATCTCCCTCTGATTGGCTGATGGGTTAGATAGTGGTTTGTAACATTGTGGTGTTGCTGGGAAATAAAATGAGGCGAGAGACTGAAATGGAGACTGTGGTAGAGGAAACAGAAGGGAGATGTCTCTCTTTATAGTCTTGTCACTACTGCCTGACTTACCCTTCTGGTTCTTTCTACTGCTGATCAAAACAGTGAGTGCACTGGGGAAGATGGGAGTTTTGAATTCCAGAGATGGAGTTCAGTGATGCATGTGTTAGAACTGCTATGGTTGTGTGATGGGATATTGGCAGAGTTTTGGCAGTGATGTTTTCCCCCTCTTACAGCTGTGTTTTAAGCCCTTGGTTTCTTTTTCAGTTGTGTGAAACTTTGAACCATTGTTTTGCTCACTTGGTTTGGGACTTTTAGGAGCACTTCTGCCCATGAGTCAGGGGAGAGGATGAGTGTGAGGGAGAGAGTGTTTGTGAAAAGATGTTTATGATATGAAGGAATTAAAGGGTTTATATGAGTCTGCATCTTCCCTTGTATTCTCACTTCTTGCCTTCATTTCATGCCATCATTTACTTAGTTCAGAAAGTATGAAGCAATGATAGTCAGGCCTCCTGGGCTAGATATTAGATGCAGAAGTCTTGTGATAATAGTCATACTTAACATGATAGTGATGTAGATGTATAGGTGAATAGCTATTATATTGTCTGGGCATACTTTTCATGGCTGTAGTACTTTTATAAAAGGGATGCTGAAATCAGGGAAGACAATATGTTATATAGGTCATGGAAGAGATATTCCTACACTTCATATAGTTGGCTTTGAATGAATATTCCATCATTTCTACTCCCTCTTAAGGGGCAGGATAACACTTATAATGTGGCAAATTTCTTATGCAGCTCAAATGAAATACATATAAATAAGTTAATGTTTAAAACTTTTATTTGACATAACTATTCTATTAGTTAAGTACAATGAACAATATTGTGAAAACACATTTTTTTTAATAATCATAACAGATAAACTGGTAGTAACTAGAGATAGTAGTTTACATTATCGTGTGTTTAGTGAGATACAGAGTTACAAAAAACACTATCTCAATCTGTACTTTAGAAAGTGAAATACACCTTTTTATTTACTATCATTAAATTTTGGCATATATTCAAGTTCATAATTCACAGATAATTAAACTTACTTATAATTTCCTTGTAAAATATACCAGTTCTGATAAGTTATGGAAACTTTTTAAGAGCTTGCAATGTCTCTATAATTAATATGCTTTCTCATTCTAGTGAAGCACCCCACAAGGAACCGTGAAATGGGATACATTTAGTAAATTAATATATTAATCAGAAAAGAATGAATTGTAATTTAGTTATACATATATAATAATATATATGAATATGTTTACTAACACTTAAGTTCTTATTGTATTACAAACATACTGCAGAGCTCTAATGGCTTTAAGAAGTTCTATCTAAATCTAAAATCTGTTGGTTGGATTTTGTAAGATGATTAGCTTAGATAATCTTTGTATTACTAAGATGGGAATTTTGAGAATCCCATGTATTTAGATAAACAATTACATTTCATGTATAAATACTTAAAAGAAAAACTTTAGTTTTTCCTGGATTTATACTTATTACTCTTACATCTTATAGAGGTAGCATTTTTCATGGTCTAACCTTATTTTTTAGAATGATAATGACAATACCAATAAGTTTACAGAATTATTTCATTCTTCTACGCATTTAACATTTCTTTAACTAAATATGAATGAATTAAACAATCCAAGGAAAAGATCAAGTTTGCTACAATTTTTAAATATAAATATCGCACAAATAATATTTCTTCATGAGGCACATATCAAACATGTAGGCAAAAATATTTAGAATCAATTTAATTATGAAATATTATCACAATCTACTTTTAAAAGTAGAAGAAGAGGTATTATGATATCATGGGAAAAATAAACATCACCCCAAAGACTGCACAAATATGAAGATCAAGATGATCTCATATCATTTATAATAATTATATATAATAATAGGTTATGGACTTTGGCTAACTTGTACTGGTTCCTGGGAATTACTCTAAATTTAGCTACAAGATGTTTAGATATAATTTTAGACAACACTAAAGGCAATCTAATACTATGGGGAGACTTTTACTATGTATTAAATTACACAGAAATCACTGCAAAATGAAAATTACAATTGACTTACACAGCAAAAGATATTTTAAATTTAAAAGACACATTCTGCTTAAAAGAAACCAAATCCCTAAATTTTACTCATTACTCATTTGACAGTGGTATGTAAATTAGTATAGATTCAATATTACTTTCACCAGATATAATAACTAAAATTTTAGAATTTAACATTATATCCTGTCCGATTCCTGATTATAATGCTGCTATATTAAAACTCAAAATGACATACAAAAAACTCCCATACATATCTAGAATACCGGAATATGTGACTTATGTGACTAAATTAAAAGATTGAAAGACCTGGTTACTTTCTGAAGAAGAGTTCTTTAAAAAATGAATTACATAAAAGAAACAAAAATATAACCATGGATAGGACTCATTAAAACCATATGGCAGATCACTATCTTGGTATAAACACAAACTACAACAATGGGAATCTGAATTAATAAGTTTACAAAATGAGTTACAAAACTAAAGCTAATTTTGATAGCAATGATGAAAATGCAGTTGATATAATGAATAATTTAAATAAAAATAATACTTTGAAATTCTAGCACATAAAACAGAAATAGCCACAAAAAGTTAAAAGTCGCCTCACTTGCTATGACTATGAAACATGCATACTCTATCCAAAAGTAAAAATACAATCTACAACTAACAAACTCATTGAGCTAAAGGATATTAAAAATAATAAAATATATACAGAAATTGGAGATATTTTAAATACATTTAGGCAATATTGCTTATGTTTAAATCAGCAACCAAAAGATTTAAACTCAAAGACACAGTTAAGATTAAATTACACACTCCTAAAGAAGATTAATCAGGAAACAAAAAATTGATTAAATAAATTATAAACAGATTATTAATAAAATTAAACAACTTAAAAATAATAAAACTCCAGGCATGGATGGTATAATATCTGACATATACAAATTATTCTTCCCAACCATTACATTATTTCATAAAATCTTTATAGAAATTCAAATACTCCCTCATGTAAATATTCATTAATTAATCCAATGCTAAAAGAAAAGAAAAATCACCAACTATATTACTCTTACAGACATTTATCTCTGTTAAATAATGATTATAAAATGTTTATGTCAGTCTTTAATGATAGATTAAAACAATCATTAACACAAATAATAAATAATGACCAAACAAGCTTTATACACAAAAGGCAAACTCATGAAAGTATTACTAAGTACTTAAGTTACTTAAGTAGGAATGCTTATCAATATGCCTGTGCATTTCCATACTCAACGTCAGTAACTTCAGCAGACCTTAGTTGCATATAGACTTTGCACCACTCTTCACACAGATTACCACTACGAAAATCCAAAACCCAAGACTGTGAATACCAGCCATTATCTGAGTCATCATTAATCATTTTACAACATATACTCTCACCATTAACAATTGTATATATCAAAAGCTGCATTATATATATATATTTTGCTATATACATCTTTTTTATACATGTATTGTCCAGACTACTTTCCTTACTCCCATCTAAAATTTGAACCCATCCAGTCATTGCTGCTATATTATTCATATTTCCAAGTACCATTTGTAATTAGACACCTTTTATTAAACTGACTTATACAATTTATAATTAAAACATTGTATTCATGTAAAGAAGGTGTTGTTGTGCAACTGTAAATGCAAAACTCACAGTTAGCTTGTCATCCCTTTCATTTTTATAAATTAGTAATATAAATCACTCTTAGGTGATTTACTTCAAGTGCTCTTATATACCCTTAATACACACACAAGTAATATATTTCAGCATGACTAAAAGCCTTGAATGTTTAATTATTTATCACTACCAGGTAGAGTTTGTTTTGAGCCTGAGGGTCTGTATCTTTTTCTGGATTATATAATATAAAATCATATGACAGTGCTGTTTGCTGAAGTCAGAGACACAGAGAGTGAGAAATAGAGAGACAGAAAGTATAAGGAAGAATGCAGCTGAGCTCTGATAATCAAAGACGCTAAGTCAGTATGAACCATTATACCATATTAGGAAATTATTTTAACATATATGATTACCTGCAAAACAGTGTACACATGGATTTATAACTGATAATATCATTGCAAGGCTTTATGGAAATAAAACAAATTACTATTTTTATTAAGAAAAATACAAGTTAAGCCCAGAAATGAATTGTTATTGAAAATCAGAATACTGTAAATACAGCAATCTATACATCAGGGTCTATATTAGATCAGCAAATACTTAAAAAAGCGAACGCTGATTGATTGAACTTATATAGGCAAAAGCTTACAATCTCGAACTGTCAGAACAGCGTTTTTTTTTTCCTAGGGAAAAAAATCGCTGATCCAAAACACATACACACAACACAAGCACACCAAACAAACAGCAATCCACACACATACACCTAAAATCTGACACCTAACCCTACACTAAACTATACACACACCACTAACTATCCACTTACCTTAACCCAAACCCTAACCCTAAGGTCTGTCACTATTGCACACGCACCTCACCCGCTCCCTAACCCTAACTCACCTAACCCTCATGTCCACACAATCGCACACATACCTAACCCGCGCTCTAACCCTAACTCACCTAACCCGCCCTAACACTCACATCCACACGATTGCACACTTACCTGAACCCGACCCGTAACTTTCCACCACAGCACTGAAAATACCGAAGCAACAGAAACGGACAACTGAATTCTTTCCCTAGGAAAAAATTTGGGTTTCTGTTGCTTCGATATTTTAAGCTTTCACTTACATATGTTCGATCAATCAGCATTCGCTTTTTTAAGTGTTTGCTGATCTAATATAGACCCTATATATCATGCCTTGAACAATCTTATCTCCACTTCAAATAAATTGCTTAGCTGCCTTTACGTAAAAAGTAACCAGTGAAAGTTCTGATGTCTGTCCTCCCCCTAATATATGTTTACTAACATTTCAATGTCATGGGTGTGACTAGTATGGTGTGATAACTGATAGAATGTTGGAAGCAAATCATACTCAGTTAACATTAATTTCACTGACCTATTGAAGCTATAAATGGTAAGCATGTATATTGCAAGACTCAGGTTTCAAATACCTCAAGAAATGCTTTCACAAAAAAAAATGTTAAGCACAAACACACACACACACACATGTACGCACACTCATCTAGCTTCATCCTTGCCCCTACAGACACACACACACACACACACACACACACACACACACACACACACACACACACACACACACACACACACACACACACACACACACACACACACACACACTTCCAGACACATGCATACACTTAATGCTCCCCCACCCCTCACTTCTTCATCTAATTTTATCTGCACTGTTGCTTCCATGCTTCCATTGGTGTGAATGGGTGACTACTGTCTTTTGACAATGTTAACGTATTCCTCCAGCCATGGAAATTTTCCCAGCTGAGGGATTCTCTGAACCCCTTGTCAGTGTAAAACACATGCCACTGTCACTTCTGAGGGAGAACACATGACTAATTAGCATTAGCTGCTTGACAGTGTAAAGCACATGCCACTGGCATTTCTGAGTGAGAACATGTGGTTAAGAGCATTAGCTACTCCTCAAGATTACCTTGTTCCCATGTGGCTCAGTCAGAGGGACCATCCTCTGTGTTTGAGGTCCCACTACAGGGAAATTTCAATGGTAGGGTGATCTATGAATTAAAAAGGATAACCACAAAGGAGAAGCAGTAATCCTTTCTGAATTTGCTCCTAATGCTCCACCCTAGTAATCTGTGCTAATCCATACCCTACTCGTAAACCTAACACATAACTCATCTTAAAATAACCCTTTCCATAATACTACCACTATATGAGACAACTTGGACACTTAGCATACGCATGCATGTACACACACACACACACACACACACACACACACACACACACACACACACACACACACACACACTAAATCTATCACCTTAACTAACCCATACCCTAATTACATGTGCACACAAAAATCTATCCCCTTTTCCTAACCCTTACCCTAAAACACTCAATGTCACACCTACAAAAATCCTTCTCCTTACCCTAGCCTTACACATAGACACACACACACACACACACACACACACACACACACACACACACACACACACACACACACACACACACACACACACATGTGCTCCCAGGGCCCCAGTACTTCTCTTTGTTGATAAACCTAAAGTTCCCAAAACACCATTCATATAAATTACCCTGTGCCATCCCTCCTCTGGACCAGTAGTCAAGGAGCCTCAATCCTCACCACTGACACCATTGGGGAACATTCACTTAGAACAAAAATGGATACACACAGTATTTTCAGATGCAGCTCTCTGCACCAAGCACAATTAACCTTAAGAGTACACAGGGTGCACACTCCAGACCTGGGGCTGGGTTTTTCTCTACAGGACCCAAACAAGTCTTTACCTTTCTCTCTGAAGAAAACAGTGCTCTGTGTCACTGTTCCAAGTAGCTGACACACAAAATATTTGAGATTTGATTTTCATACAAACACACACACACACACACACACACACACACACACACACACACACACACACACACACACACACACACACACACGCACACACACATACACACATGCCTGGGAAAGGCTGGCAAAGATTTACCAGCTCCGCCACCTCCACACAGACTATAAGGTAGATTCACTGCCACTAGCCAACTTCTTTAAGGCTCTTCACAGGGTACCCAATTACTTTTAGTATAAAATGAATACTTATTCAAATGGTAGTATTAACCAAGTGGCAAGACTTTCATGAGCATGAAACCACAGTGCCACCAAATAAATGCAATTACTCTCAAATGTTAAAATATTTTCTAAAAGACCTGCCACAATGAAAGGTTTGGATATATTTAATAATAAATAATAAAATAGAAAACATGACGATACTGAATATTTACAACAAACACCAGAGTTTTATTTTACAGGAAATATAAAAAATAACACAGATAGAAAGACTCATACAGATACAGGAAAGCAATACTTAACTAATCTCATTATATTTTCTAACTGAAGAATGACTGTTCCCTAGTTAAGTTACTTGCAAAAGCAAGGCAAGATGACGTAGATGAGTGTCGTTGTTGTCAGGTCTAATACAGAATGCTGAGGGTCACTATCACATCTCTCACTAATATCTAAAATAATTTCAGTGCTGGCTATAGAATGACATCACATCTCATCAACTGATTCTGTGGTTCCTACACTACCCCTGACTAGAAGCTGAACCAGGATCTAGCACAGATGTGTCACAATACACACCTAGGATTTTGCGAATGCTTTTCCAGCATCTGGAGACTGCAAAGCAATTTCAACCCTTTCATCTTTGCTGGGGAGACTAACCACTCATTCTCTGTCACCCCAGGGTAACAGTTAGTTCACCACTAAGGACAGTAAGAACTCAGGCCTTTCCCAGACATTGCGTCACTGGCTGCATTCAGGCCTGTGAGATAAAATCTTTATGGTCTAAACCAAGTCATTTAATTTCAAGCTATTTTTCCTTAAAGTAAGCTGGGCTGAGCTTAACCCCTTCCCTTACAACATCCTCTGTTAACATATGTACTTCCTCAATTACAACAGTACAGTCTGATATAAATGTATATTTCTGTCTAGCAAGATCCACTGTTGATACATATGTAACACAAGCAACTTTACAAATACATTTTTAACAGAAGCATATGTACAATTCAGTTTGATATACAAATGAAATCAAATTCTTTACAAAACTACAGCAAGCTATGCTGCCATATGTTACACATCCACTGCCCCACTCTCTCTGGCATAGCTGGCACTGCCTCACATCATCATAGACCCTTTACTCAAAACATGCATCATTTCACTGCTTCATCTAAGTGAAATGCAACCATATATGAAATACACTCCCCCCACACACAAATATGCATGCATAATAATAGTAGTATTATATATATTTCTTTCAAAAGACTATAAATCCTCTTGTTTTGAAAAAAGCTACAACTGCTTTTTATTGTTTTCTTACATATATAAACATTATTTTAAAAATAATAAGTTTATCAGTCATTAAATATAATGTTAAATTATTTAATATTCTTAATATAGGGCACTGAAATATATATTGTGAAATAATTATTGTTGTAGTGTAATAAATACTTAATACTTAATACCTTTACAGATGATGTTACTAATACAGATATTTCCATATAAATAACTTCTGACTAAATAACTCCTGCCCTTTGATTAAAATGCTATTTTAGCTTCAGCTTGGATTTTTCTCAGTGTTAAACTTAAAAACTTTCAAGGTCTTCCTTTCCTCTAACATATTTTCAAGCTATTTTTTATTTAAATGACAATGTTCAAGTTTTCAAGTCAAATAAACATTAATCTAGCCACTGCGTGAATAATAGCATCTCCTATTTTGATCACCATTTCACAACTAATTAAAAAGTTTAGCAATACAGGCGTTACATACACCTGACACTGTTAAAATAAAATGGTTCACAGCCCATTTTAGCAACAGAGAAACCTATGTTATTTAAAGTCTTATTTGAGAACAAATAATTTAAAGCATGTGTTGCTCAACATTTTATACCTTAAATTGTGAGTTGTAAATCATATGATTAAAAAAATAAACCAAGCAAGAACTTTTCAGTTTGGAGGGTGTTAAGTTCACTCCTTGAAATATGTACCTAGTTCACTAATAAAAATCAAACATTAAAATACATATTAAAAATAATAAAATAGTAGGTAGTCTATAGTTTAGTTAAGAATGGAATATCAGTCATTGAAACACACAAACAAGTGATCCTAGTTGAGTATAATGAAAAACATGAAATACATTCATTATTTATATATGATCAGGTTATTTGGAGCAAGGGAGTAGTTACAGAGGGTTGCTCTGTTAAGAGCAATAAAAGCATTTAACTCATTTGTGTAACCAAGTTCCCTTTCCCCCTCAACACCAAAGTATAAACTGAGAGTGAACTGAAACTAAAAAGCTAGAGACAAATTAAAATATGTAATATAAGAACAGCTTATTAAGGCTAACCTACTAATCCAAACTTTATTAATTAAGAAACCAACTCACTAATAAAATGACTAAGTAATTAACTAACAAAAAGATCTACCACTAGACATCTATTATTTTATTGTATTATTTTGTAATATGCATTTTAAAGTTCAATTTTTATTAGTGAACTAGATACATAACATATTTCAAGGAGTGAACTTCATACCCTCCACACTGCGAAGTTTATGCTTGGTTTGTTTTTGACCCAGTATAGGTTGCATACTGAGTTTTCTGAGACTTCAAGGGATACCATGGATTTTTCTTTTTATAAAGCATATGATTACATTTAGCAAATACAGAGGGCTGGATTCAACAATCCCTACACAATTCAGTCATACCATGTTCATGTCGCTGTATGATGTACATAATCATGTGCCAATTTGTATTCAGTAAATGACCCTACACAAAGTGTAGAGGTGAGCAAACTAGATAAACACTGTGGCATTTGAATGAGTGTATAAACAGCTGAGGTATATGCTAATCAACCAATTCAAGATGGTGGAGCTGTTCAGCAAGCTATAGAGGAATGGTGTCCATTCTGTGTAGCCATCTGCCCTGTACTCCAAAAGCTTTTGGAATACATCCGCAGAAACCACACAGGAAAGGAAGAATGTTAGGGCTGCTGCTGCTCTTCTGCCTGTGTATGTGCAACAGGCTCAACTCCATCTGCAGCTGCTGATGATAGACCTCAGGAAAAGAGAAGGAGGATATTTAGACCCTGTTTAACTTTTTTATGGTCTGCATGAAGTGAAAACAGTAGAGAGCTACAGGGTGGATAGAGACATACTCCAGGAATTCTGCAACCTGTGCTGTCCTCACCTGAGACCAAGGGCAAACCAAGGGGAACCAGTACCATTAGATAGCAAGTTACGTGCTGCACTTAGAATCTTATCCATAGGAACCTTTCAGAGATGCACAGGGACATTCTGAGAGTGTCACAGGCATCAGCATTCAGGATTGTACACCAATTCCTGAATGCTATGCTACAGCATTCCAGTGACTACAAATATTTCCTCCATACCCTCAAAGGATAGATCTAGAACTATGCAGGAGGTCTACCCCATAGTATACTTCCCTGAAGTTCTGGCTGCCATAGACTGCTCTTACATTCAGATCAAATCACCACCTGGAGAAAGGGAAGGGTCTATATCAACATAAAGAGGTTCCACTCCCTTAACTGCCAGGTAGTGTGTAATGCAAGGGGAATCATTCTGATTGTGTGTGCTGACAACCCCTGCAGTTACCATAAGTCCCATATCTGGCACACCTCACAGCTCTATCAGAGGTTTCCCAGGTTAAATGTCCCACAAGACCATTTACTGGGGGATGTAGGGCATGCATTGGAACCAAAGGTGATGATGTCAACTGTCATGTCCCCACTCTGGGCCAATAATCAAGGAGCCTGAATCCTCACCACTGACACTGGAGAGGGATGATCACTTGGAATACAAATGGATACACTCAGTATTTCCAGATGCAGACCTCTCTGTATCAAACACAATTTCCCTTAAGAGCACACAGGGAACACATTCAGCCTGAGGTATGGATTTCTCTTTTGTCTCCCTCCAGGTCCCCAGTAAGACTCCCCACTGGCACAGCTTCAGTGTTAAGTCCTCAGCCAAGTGTCCAAGCCATGTCCTCCACCACTTTATCTGTGAAACCAGTGCTTCATGTCCCTGCTCCAAGTAGCTGACACACACACACACACTCTTTGAGATTTAATTTTCACACACACACACACACTCAGGAATGGCTGACACAGATCACCCACTCTACCAACTCTGCTTAGACTATAAGATAGATTCACTGCCACCAGTCAGTTTCTAGAAGGCTGTTAGAAGAGTACCCAATTATACTGAGTAAAAACAATTTTATTTATTTAACATTTGTTAACCGGGAAAGCACGACTTGGAACAAAGCCAATTTTCAGTGGTGGCCCAGGGAGAAAGGCTCCAGATGTATGTCTTTATTAATACAAATTGTAATACAGTAAGGCTTTCAGGAGTGGCCAGAGCTATCACCAAATAAATATATGCAAATAGTCGCAAAACTTAAATATTTTTCTAAAAGGACCAACCACAATGAGAAGTTGAAATATATTTAATACTAAATAAGAAAAGAGCATGAAAATGCTAAATATATATTTACAGTAATCAACAGAGCTTCAATCACAGGGAATATTAACGATAGCACAGCTGGAAAGATTCACATAGTTATAGAACAACAATACTTAACTATTCTCACTATATTTTCTTAACTGACTAAGAGAATTACAGTCCCTGGTAATGTACTAGCGTAAGGCAAGATGAAGTGGGTGAGTGGTCCTTGTTGTCAGATCCAAGACAGAATACAGAATACAGAATGCTGAGAGCAATATTCCACTAATATCGATTTCTGGCTTACAGAATGACATCACACACATCTAGTCATCTGACTCTGGTCCCCGCACTGTCCCCATCTCTAGAAACTGTCAGGTTTGTAGCTCCTACGTATCAATAATACACACACAAAAGCATTGCTCAGATCTGGTCCAGCTGCGGGAAGTCATAAAACCATAAAACACTTCCCTTCTTCCTACAGGAGCCAATAAACCCTACTTCTTACAAACAGTGCATCTCTGGCTTCATTCAAAACTGTTAGATAACATCTTTATGACCTAGGCCCAGTAGTTTAATTTTTATACTATTTCTGAAGTTTCAGATTAACCTCTCCTTTTCCAGTATCCTTGGTTACAATATATACATTTAAACAGTTACAATAATGCATGCACATTTCTTTTCTTTCCAGCAGGGCACACTGTTGATATATTTTAATACAAGCACCTTTGCAAACACATTTTTCAACACAAGCATTTGAACAAATCAGTTTAATATACAAATGACATATAATTCTTTACAAAATTCCAGCTAGTTGTGCTGGCATATGTTATACATCCACTGCCCCACTTCTCCTATATTCACACCCATCATAAATGCATACATACTCATGGAGGAACACTACAATGAGACTGAACAAGAAACATCATAGAGCATGTATTTGGGCTCCTAAAGTGATTTTAGTGCCTAGATACATGTGGGGGGGGGGGTTCAGTACTGTCCCAGTACTTGTGATAAAATAATTACAACCTGTGCTATCCTACGCAATATCATCCTGCTAAAACAGGTGTGCAGCAGGAATACCAAGGGGTAGAAACACATATTCCACCATCACTGCCAGGATCATCATCCAGATGGTAGCAATGAATCCGAGGGGGAACTCTCAGCTGCTGTGGATGTAGATAGACATAGGTGTGCACAGCATGCCCTCACCGTGGCCAAGAGGCAATGGATAATGCACATGCTGACCACCTAAGGGGTACACCTTTCATCCTATGCATGGATATAGAGTAAAATTAATAAAACAGGCAATGTTCACAAACTTTACTCCCCCATGTAATGGCTGTGCATCGCTAGAATCAGATGGAGTCAGCTCTGAATGACACCAGTTATAACTGAAGGACAGTCAATGAAAGTGCGGACCCTGCACTAGAAAAATAAATGTGTAATAAAATGAATGAATGGCATATACTTGCATAACTGGTACTTGTAATTGTAGCTAAGTAGGATGTGTATGGGTTATCCAGCAATGCCATCAATATCTGACATGACTGACATTTGTTTCATAGTTTCATTGGATGTTACTAGGCTAATGACTGCTAGAGCCTTAGAAGCCTAGCCACATACCCCAAACCATTTGGGTCCAGAGTATCATGGTTATCTATATATAATATATAGTTATGCTATTTACCAAATAATCTTGCCCATGCAGCTCAAATACCCACTATAGAAAAAGCTGTTGAGAAAGTCTACTTATCCCTACATTCTCACAAGTGGAGCAATAAGCATGATTGAAAACAGTCTCCTCCCCTTAAAGTTCCTTAGCTACATAGTTACCTTTCAGTGAAGGTTCAGCCCTCCAAGCACTCTGAAGATGCAAATGAGGTGTGAACACATTAGAATTTCTGAATACCAAACTTTTGACTTTGTGTAGCAAATGTAAATACAGTGTAGGCACTACACCATTGTTAGGTGCTAATGGTTTGCAACTGTGAATGATTACTCTTTAGCAAAACACAGTAATGCACAGACACCCTTCACTGAAGTGGGTGTGTCAGTGAGGATACACTTACAAAGTGTGGAACTAGCTGCAGTGAGCTTTTAAACAAAACAAGGCACCCCATGTCTATTTCCTTGGCATAATAGCACAGTTTACTGCCTTTGTTGAAAACTGTTGTTGACTGTCATGTATTTATATCCCAACTTGAAAGAAAATGAGAGACTATGCACTAGAGATTGCATTTGTGATAGTAAATCAGAGATAAGGGAAGGATTTATAGAATACAAAGAGAAGGGAGAGCTGCAATTTTGCAAACATATTCATATTATTGTGTGAGTATTCATTCCACTAAATATGTTATCTAAACATTTACAATAAACCAAGAATGTCCAAGTGTATGAATTGTTTAATACTCGATGTGAAATGTGAATTGCTTGTATGCACATGATTTGATTGGTATTGCAAAGCTGTGTCTGTGACAAAAAAAATAACCCACTACAACTGTGTTGTGTTAAGTACAATAGACTGATGGTTCAAATCCAGAGCTGTCTACTTGTTTAACCTTTGTTTCCCTCCTTTTATCTTTTTTTTTTTGTCTTTACCATGTGCGCAGTGACAAGCATAATTAACTACTTAAAGAAAAAGTGAAACATTTCATTTCAGTCAACTTAATACAAACACGATTGGTGCCATTGCATGGCAGTCAGCAATGTGGATGGTAATGACTGCAGAAATTCCACCTGCTATCTGCTGTCTCTGTTACTCAAGCTGTAAATACACTGAGCTAAAAAAGAGAGAATATAGGTAAATGTGGATGGAGTCCCATGGTTGTTATTTTTACTGAGGAAGGGTCATAGTGGGTATTTACACAAGTAATATATGTTCACAATTGCCTTTTACATTTCTATGTGCCTACCTATGTGCAAACAGGGTTCTCTACTTAAGGAAAAAAGTGAAACATTTAGTGTGGTTTGCCTTCCTTTATGCAAACAGGCCCAGTAGCAATTCATGGCCATCAGCACTCCGGACAGCACTGAGTGTGGAAATTATAACTACTTCCTAGATTTCCCTGTGGCACCAGGTGTAAGTGCAATGAGTTCATGGTCAAAACAAAAGTGAGCCAGGGTTAAAATCATACACACTCAACTTTGTAGTAAGGGTGTCCTACTGTAGTTTTTTTCGGAACTTTGATTATAAAGGTAATACTAAATACCAATAGCTATGTACTGATTGACAGAAAGGTGTCAATACTGCTTGCATATGGATACTTTAGTAGGTATCATAACTCAGTAATGACTGACATATGAACCTCATTTGATTATGTGTGTAACTAGTTTTGCATGACAATGATGATATGCAATAAACAATGCAGTTGCATATCTCTGATAGCCACAGTAGTTTACTGTCAATCATTCACACCCCTCCCATAAGTCAAGTATAACTGCAAAATAGAATGTATTGTGAGGTATGTATCATAATTCTAAACTCTATTATTAAAGTCATGCAAGTCTATCCATTTCCAGTATATTGTCAGACAATAGTCCTACATCACACCTGAGAATGCATAATCCAGGACCTTTCAATGTTACACACATACAGGCTTCATTGAAATATAGCACCAGTCACTCTTTAAGCTACATATCTGTAATGACCATGGCTGACAAACACTTCTTCTGTGGCAATGAGGAATAATCATCTAGGTAAAAATGTATATTTTCTTTTATGTAGGTTTGAATTATGAGTTGTACAAATTTACTTTAACAGTCTTTAAGTCCCCACAACATATGTGCCAAGTCATCTCATTGATCCCTCTAAAGTAATGGCTTAAAAGCCAAGTGTTTTAGCATATCAGGTGTTGACCATTGGACAGAGTGTGACCAGGTGTATAGCAGCACACATGCCATAAATCAATGCCAAATGTCACATTATCATTGCTGTTTCATAATCTCCCTTCCTGTTTGTTTGGCAATGTTTCTCCTTGCTTACCAACATACAAATACAGTTGGCATGGTTGTGCATGTTTGCACACTGGTTGTAAAATGCAAGATCCCAATTTGGTGAGAAACCATTTGTACTGTTGTTGGTGGATCTTTGTAGACATGGCAGGTGATGAGAAGGATTTTGTCTAATTCAGGGCATAACTGTGTGGTATGGAGGTGTCAGAAATTTTTGTTGCTCTCCTTGTGAAGTGCTACAGCCATAAACTGCTGCAGGGGGACTTACCAGGTCTCAGCACAAGGCTGAGGCTTGCAACAGCCTCAGCAAGGCTGTCTCTAGTGTGACTGGCATACCACACACTAGGGAGCAGTGTAGGCAGCACTACTGTTAATTTAAGAGGGGCAAGCAGGCACAACTCGACCAGTGGCTGGATGAGTTTCAAACTGCTAACAACCCCACGTTGTGAAGATATACATGTAAAGCAACTTGTGATGATATGCAATGGTGTAGATAGCCGAGACTGACATGCATAATGCTTACATGTCTCTTTTTCTCTCGGTCCTTATTTTACAGCCACAGAGGAAATCATAGTGAATATGAAGGCACATGCTGAGAGACTGGCATGACTCAGAGAGGCAAGGGGTACGTCTGCAGCACAGCTGACCCAGAATGTAGTAAATATTGTGATTCCATAGATTATTGTCACCGTCAGCATGCACATCTTAACTGTAACAGCAAGCATGCATGCTTTCTTCTGTAGCTCTTAGTAGTTGTATTAGGTAAGTGTAATAGTGTATTCAGAGTATGTGAGCTCAGTTCTCACAAGTAACCTATAGATTCGCATTCAACAAGTGCCATTTTTAAATTTGAAATGCAGCAATATTGGCTTTAATTCCAGGTTGTTAAGTTAATCTGAAGTATATTTAAAAGCATATTATGGAATATGTGTATATCCCTATGATTACTTTTAACAATTTGCAATCATTTTTGGGAATGTGTAATCTCTATAGTTAGTATAATAATAAAAGGATAATAAAGCATAAATGTGACATTTCATGGTTCTAATCATCTCTTATCTTTTGTGTCTCACCCCACCCCTTATACCTCTCTTTTTTGAGGGGGGTTACATGGAATCATACCATTCTGATGCCATACCTTTCAGCCAACAAACTAAATGCATTTCAGCACAGGGAGGTAGGCCAACCTCTGAGGTTCAGACTACCAACCCTCCACCAGTTGCCACACCATCATTCACACCTCTGGGATGCAACCTGACAGTACTCCCTCCACAACCCTTGCTCTACCTGGTCCACTTTTGCCAGGTAGCAGTGCCCCAGCTAGTGGCGCAGTGGTACCCTCCAAGACTACTGGTGAAGATGCCAATTATGTTACCAACCAGGAGCTGCTAGAGATGGTACACGATCTAAAAGAGACTGGCCTTGATGCTTACATCAGCTGACTGCTCCTAAAAATAGAAAACAGACACATCAAGCAGTCTCACGAGCAGCTGAGGAAGGGGACAGTGATGACAGTTCTAAGGGTGAGGACAAGATTTTCATTGTTCCCACAACTGATGGGCATGTGCCTCTGATATCCCCTTCCTATCCCCAGTCATGGTGTCCCCCAACATTTTTGTGTCCATCACCATCCCTGTATCTGTCTTTTACGTCCTGTTATTGCACCTGCTTCCTCACCTACCATACTATCTGACCATCTCATTCCTAGGTCCCTTACCCAATATTCCTCTCTTTTTGAACCCCCCCCCAAAAAAATGTGCATCCGTCTCACAAAAAAAAAAGTGTCCCGTACATAGCTCTCCATTTCACATATGTATCTTCTCATCACACCTGATTTGGTACAATTGGCCATACAACATCATTGCATTATTGTCACCCATCCTTGTGGTGACAGTCCAAATTCATTAAATCATGTCTACATGTTCACATTACTAGGTTGAAGAAGTGGATATCTATGGTTCTTTCCTGATTCTGTCCTGCAAATTCATGTATTGTTTCCCCTTTGTTCTTCCCTCTGCTTGCCACCCCATTTCACCACTTTCCTATCAATCCCATTTTCCACATTTAATCTGGTCAAAAAATGGAATCACACACAACACATATGGCCAGAAATGGGCCTTAAAATGCCTTCATTTTTTGTCCTCTGCATTTGTGCTGAATTTGGCATCACAAGTCACTGCCAAGCAGCAGTGACTGGCTGCTCACATCCTATGGCAAAACCTGGTGTGTTTTTGACATCACCCACATTAGTCTGGTTATCTTTGCACAGCACTGCTTAAACTCATTGCTCTACAGGAACACAGAGTTAAAGCAGAGTAAAGGCACTACTTTGAAATAGTTACCCTGACAGTTCTTTAGACTGCTGGATGCAACAAAGCATTTTTTTTTGCCAGTTGCATCAAAGCTTCTATTCCAGATCCATCTGTCATCATTTCTTAGTGTGATGTTATATGTGTATGATATATTTAATCACCCATATCTTAAAATTTGCCACAGTTGTGAGTTCTCATGGAGATATACTGAATACTGGCCAGAAAAAGTATTTGAAGTGACATTCATGCCAACAATAATGAGATATTTACCCAGCATTGTTCTGCTTGTAATAAGCCTGTTGTCCTTCTACTAACCCTTCTTTACCCCAGGTCCCTATCAGTTCAGTGAAAAATCAGTTCAGCGAACAGCATTTTCAGTTCACTTACATCCAACATGTTGTTCATCAAAATGTTTATACTGAGATTGTGGTACAGTAAGGATGAGGAGGTTTGCCCTTTCCCAACTGTAGTGTGATCTTAGAGTTGGTATATATAATTAGTGGGGAGGAGGGAGGCACAATTGAGGTAAATTCAATAAACGTCATTTCCAATGAAATGGCATTCACTGAAGTAACAGTTTAATGTAGTGATATAGACCCTTTACCCCATGTCAGTCACTTCAAGCTACAGAGCATGCGAGCTTAACAATGAGAACAGACCAAAAACATGTTCATGAATGTTCCATTACACAAAACAGTGTTATGTGTATATCCGTCTCTTCTGGTATGCGCCCCATTCATTCCCACCCCTCTTTATGTGCGTGTATCTATTAGGTTGATGGATATACAGGTCATCAAATGGTTTCTGCACAATGGCAAGACTCTGCTGATGGATGATACAAACATGTTCCTTGATTTAACAAGTGATCAGTGCTCCTACACTGGGCAAGGTTTCAAAATCTGCTGTAGAATTTCCTTTGTGTCATGTTTAGGTGATGATGGATGAAATGTTCATCTAATATGATGTGGAAACTGTCCTTACTGTAAAGAAGCATACTGCACATACTTTTCAGCATATCCATCCCTACATAAATAGTTAGCACATCTGCTGAGGCATACTTATCATTTCAAAATATGCACCACCTCTTGTCATGTGTAGAAAACTGTACACACAATTAACTTCTGATTTGCAATGAGACCTGCAAAACAGCTACTAGTTGTACAAGTGTAATGAGGTAGGCATTACTGATACAATTTGAGGAAGACACATACTTTAATATAATCATTGATAGTCACATTTCCAGTCTTGATCCCATTTACTTAGCTAATGACATCCTGACGCAATTTGTAAAATAAATTCATAAACATTTTGTAATAATCTGGAGCTTTTCTCAACGTGCCTCCGCTGAAAATGGGCTTCTACCCAATCAGACATTCTGGGTAATCAAATGTCAATAAATAAATAAATCATCTGGATTTGAACCCTTTCCACACTCAGTACTGTCCAGAATGCCGATAGCCATGCATCACCACTAAGCCTGTTTGCTCGAAGGAAGGCAGAATACCTTAAATGTTTTACTGTTTTCCTTAAGCAGGGAACTGTGTTTGCTCGGCACTTAATGTCGCACAAATGGGGAAGGCAAGACCAGCAGTTATTAATGCAATAAAACTTTGGCCCCAGCATTTCAAAGATAGACTACAGCATGCACATCATATTAGCTGCCAGCAATTTTCCCCATAAGATATCTTGCAAGCCTGACACATGAAACAATATCAGCAAACAGATGTATTTTACAGTTAACCCCAACCAGATCAGTTACTCTACGTCCCTATTTGCACACAGTTTGACAATGAGCACCAGTGGACACTGTTACTTCACAAGTCCAAGGTGAATTCCTGAAATTCAAATCATACATGTGCTAATACTTTGCCATTATCCTCACAAACAAGCTTCTCAGCAATGCACTTTGTGAAGTAGGGTATGACATGTCTAACTCTGGTTACTGGGCTGTAATCTTCCAATACATGGAATTGCACTCATAAATACAAGAGAAGGGCAGTGACATGTGCAGATGACTGAGCATATACTTTCTGAAATGTATATGTGCTGTGCAACAATGCACTTGCAAATCACAATGTCAATACTCGGGTCATTGTCAAACAGACTCCAGAATTACAGAGCCAAACTCTATTGTTACATTTGTATGGGATTATAGTGACACTGGGCATTGGCCATCCATGATCATATCCCATTGATATTATTAGCAACTTGTATTAATGTGGACATACCTTCTTCTCAGTATAAAGATGCATAACTCCATCATTGCACTACTGGTGTTTCCAAGTGTGTGTGTGTGTGTGTGTGTGTGTGTGTGTGTGTGTGTGTGTGTGTGTGTGTGTGTGTGTGTGTGTGTGTGTGTGTGTGTGTTTGAGTGACTGTGTCATCTACACAACATACTGAGAAACAGGTACATGACTGTCTCACTTCTGCATATGCATCCATGACAGTTTGCAGGATGTATTTATATGTACATTTGCAAATTTCAATCACACACTCATATCAAACCTCCTGGCTTTGCACACAAGTCTCATAACAGTATACATTACCTCTGACATTTTGATGATGTCATCCTGTATAACTGGACTGTGACAGCATCAAAGGGGACCTTCTGTCATGGCATAAGTATTACATGTTGTTTTCTCTACCTTGTGAAACTAGTTATGTAGGGGATTGAGTCTCACAGCATTCAACTTGTGTAGTCAGAAGAGCATGAATCCCTATCCTCCTGATCTCACTCAAGGAGTATTCTGATGATACTTTTAGAGTGTTACCTGACTTCACATGACTTCACAACAATTTTAAACAGCCTTCCCAATATCTTCTTCTCATCATACACTGATGATGTCATCCTCTATAAAGTGCACTGTGACAGAACTAAGGTCTGATCTTTGTAGTGGTGCTAGCATTAAGTAGTGTGATTTCTAGATTGTGTACTTGGCCAAGCAGGGATTCTAATCTTACAGACATCAACTTGTGTGTGTGTCTTCATTCAACTGTCACTCTGGAGACAATTTTACACAGGGATCTGAGTCCACAACTATGTCAGACACTCCTCCCAACATTTTTTCAGCATAAGCTGATGATGTCACCCTCTATAATTGCTTTCTGACACTATTAAAGACAGACTGGTGCAGTGGCACTGTGCTAACTACTTGTTCTCTAGCCTTTGTAACCTAATAGGTAGGGCTTCTAATCTCACAACAGTCAGTTTGAGAGACTGCATTTGTGTTCATTCAACTGTCATTCTAGAGGTAATTTTGCACCAGGATGTAAGTCCACATCTATGTCAGACATTCCTACCCAAAAATCTTTTTCTCAGCATACACTGATGATGTCATCCTCTAGAAGGTGCACTCTAACAGTACTGAATTTAGACTTGTACAATGGTGCTAGTGTTAAGTACTGTGTTCTCTCAATTGTGCAACTAGATAGGGGTTATAATCTCACAGCAGTTAACTTGTGTATGTGTGCCTTCATTCAGCTAACACTCCTGAGACAATTTTACATTGGGATGTGAGTCCACAGATCTGTCAGACACTCCATCTCAACATCTTCTTCTCAGCATACACGAGAATGTCATCCCCTATAAAGTGCACACTGGCATTGTTAAAGTCAGACATTTGCAGTGGTGCTAGTCTTATGTGGGATGGAATCCAACTTGTATACCTGTGCAGGTGTGGTGTTTGAATCTGACCTCCATTCACTTGTGTGTGGCTGGTGGTATGTTATGGTCATTGTATGATGTTTTGAATTTCTTTTCATTTGACTCACACTCAGGTGACCCTTTTACATAGTCCCCTGAATCCAACATTCCCTTTTCCCTATGTCCACATAACATCCTTTCTGTGGAACAATGAGGATGTCATCATCATCTTCTCAAAAATGCATATATACATCATGAAGCAGAGCCCCTTCATGACCCTCTGCAAGCCTTCTCCAGAGCACTAGATGTGTAATTGTCAATTCTGTCATGGGGTGGTGCACAAATCACATATGGACAGAGTCAGTCTGCAATAAAATCAGACACATACACACATACCCCTACTACCTTCCATCACCTATATGTAAAGCTTTAGGTTTAAGTGGTATAACAATGGCTAGGAGTGTATGTGCTCTTGGCCATTAGCCTAGTAATGTTCTGTGACCCAATGAACATTGCACATATCAACATCATCATCCACATATGTTATGCTGAGGTGTGGATGTAATAGAGCCCTGTAACAGTGCGTTCCAATCTAGGATTTGAGCTACTGTAGTGATGCCTGCTGTTGCCATTTGGTTACATGTTCCTTCCATAACAGCTGTAGTAATATGCCTCCTGAGAACTGCTGACATGAAATGATGCTATGAATATTGTCTTACTAAGGCATGTGATCTTGTAATGGACTATATCAATGATCTACACAGTTCTCATTCAGCCATCACAATGACAGCTGCAGTATGGCACAGGTATGCATGTGTACACCTAGCATCTGGAAACATTATCTGACATACAGCAAAAGAATGTCATGCTGATTACATGGCCATATATGCCTGGGTTCATCCTCATGCTGTAATGCTGTTATATACACAAACATATGACATGTTGAGATTCACTTGCAACCTGGGGAATTCATTGTATGCACTACTGTGTTGCTGTTCAGAAGGATTCTTTAGGTGTTTCCCAGCAGCATTGTGTGACTGTCAGGATTTGTGTCATTAACTGTTCTACATGAACAACATCCACCTCAATTGTAATGTGTCCATATATGGTGTCAGGGCCATCACCCACACACTTCCACTGATCAACATATGGGCATATGATGTACAACTGCTGTAATGTCATGAAACAGGTAAAGTTTCACTGTGTTGCATGTGATTCATACCCAAGGTTTTACTTTTGATAGTTTGCATAGACACATATGGATGTATGTCAGGATTTCATGGCAGTATAACATTTTCAGTGGCAATGTCAGGGGGACAGTGATCATGTAGCATGTGTGTTAAAGTTTGTCATGTACTTATAGAGGGTGGTCCATGTACTATTTGGTATGTGCACAATATTACAGTGACAGTTTCCTCAATCATTGACACTACACTTTGTACTGCTATACTTTCTTTGCACATGGGCATAGCTGATGCATTTCCATCAGCCTCACATACTGCTGTACAATTCATTATAACAGATCACATCTTAATTCACACATCATTTGCAGACGCTTCCGACAATATCCATTGCTATCACATGTGGCAGATGCATGCAATACTCAGCTGTGAATAGGGAATACACTCATAATTGTGTGGTGTTTGTATGTGTTGTTATCCATATGACAAATACCTACATCAAGCAGGGATGCTTTAGTCAGGTGTATCACATTTGGCACAGTGAGCTCCCACACATCTGATCGGCCATGCAAGGCTATTTGCTGGGATGCACACCCATTAGGATTAGATAGTGCAGACTTCCCTTTGAGATGTTCTACTAGATGCTTGTGTGAGATGTCTTTTTCTGTGTTGCACCCAGTAAATACACAGCTCAGTGACAACATTGATGGCATAGGTTTGATTCTTGCAGATGGGGATTGTGGCTTTTGGATCATGCAGACCTCTCAAATGATCTGGATTGCCTCTTATTTCAACTCCAGGCTTTACATTGTCCATCTTAACCCTTTGAAAAAGTGGTCATTTTAGTGGAAGGGGTGGTGAATTCTCCTTACAGAATACTGGCAATCATGATGGCTGCACTCATCTATTACTGCAGAACATGTATAAGTTACAATCACATATTCTGTCAATACTGCAGATTACTGGTTGTAATATTTTAAAAATGTCCATGATTGTGCCTTTTTCTGTCTACATTTGTCCAAGAGTCTGTTGCTATGTGTTCCTGACTGGTTGAGAGCTATAGTGACATGTCAGTCATATTCTAGCAATTCATTTTGCAGATTTTGCAGATTATACACACACCCCCTATTATATATACCATCCTTGCTAAACATTCTCTCTGGTGAGCATGTCAGTAATGTTTATATCACAGCCATTCACATCCATTGACATGTAACCTTGTGTGACCATCACATATATACTATCATGTGTTTATATCATTATATACTTGCACAGGAGATGTAAATAGCAGTACATACTGTACTGTCTACATATGTGCTTAATGGTATGCTACTGACTTGTTTTGAAAGTGTACATACATTGACATATCCTGTAGTGGCAGAACAGGTAGCTTATATCCTTCTAAGTTGGGAACTGCTGATTGAGGGCTCAGTGTCTGTTATTCTAAAAGTGTATTAATTCTGGTTTAAGCACTTGGGCTTCAGGCCAGTTATTTTACATTAAGAGAGTTCATGGTCTGCACTCTTGTGGGAGGACAGGCTGGACTCTGCCCTTCTGAGCTGAGAATTTCTGGTTAAAGGCTTATAGTGCCTGCATATTTGAACTGCTTCTTACTGAAATTGGTACACCTTGTTTGCTGTAACATAGACTAGAGCCAGGCCTGCTGAATCTAGCTTTGTTTGTATAACTTGAGCACTAATCCAGGCATTCTTTAAAATATTCAATTGTATTTATTACTGCTTGGTAGTAACTTGATTAAAGTGTAGCTATCATTCTAAGTCTTTTGGATTAAGCACTTGGGCTTCAGACCAGTTGTTTTACATTAGGAAGGTTTGTGGCCTGCACTGTGGTGGCAGGACAGGTAGCTTGCATCCTTCTAAGTTGGGAAATGCTGATTGAGGGCTCAGTGTCTGTTATTCTAAAAGTGTATTAGTTCTGGTTTAAGCACTTGGGCTTCAGGCCAGTTATTTTACATTAAGAAGGTTTGTGGTCTGCACTCTTGTGGGAGGAGAGGCTGGACTCTGCCCTTCTGAGCTGGGAATTTCTGTTTAAAGGCTTATAGTGCCTGCATATTTGAACTGTTTCTTACTAAAATTGGTACACCTTGTTTGCTGTAGCATAGACTAGATCCAAGCCTGCTGAATCTAGCTTTGTTTGTATGCTTGTTGTTTGTTTGCTTGTTATTTCCCTGAAATGCTAATTCCACCTAAAACGTGGCTTTTCAGCGCTTCTGTGGATCCCTAGTGATATCTGCATTGCTTACCGTACTTATTTCCTTGTTTCACTTGAAAGAAAGTTACTGTTTGTCGTTTTTGCATTTAAGTTACCTGTAACACATTGCATTTAAGTTACCTGGCACTTGCTCACTAAAGCAATTATATAAGTCAGCACTAAAAAATGAAAAGCACTACACCCTCACAAACTCCCCTTGAGTACCTTGTTCCCCATTGGCCCTTTTTTTCAATTATAAAGGAATTCCTAATACTATACTAGCATGTCCATAGGTCAGTTGTCAATCTCCTCTCTGGTCCAGCTGATGAATCTGGGAATCCTGAGTTAATGTTACAACTGCCTCATGTACGCAGACAACCCTCTCCTCCTCCCAATAAATTCCAACACATGTGAGAGATGCAACCATATAGCCAAACTGGAGGCTAAGCTCTCTCAACTCAGTACTGGCATAACCAGTCAGGAGGAGAAGGAAACCACACTCACTACAATTCCAGTCTCACATAGACCTACCACGGCAGCAAACCAAACACATAAACACACAAAAACATACTCGGAGGCTCTAAATAAAAATCTGTCTAAGCAGCAGAGACCTCCAAAGCAGACACCCAAGCAACCGCTACCCCAAAACAAAACACATGCAACACAAAGCCAGTGTGCTGAACAGTCACAGCCCTTAAGGCTAAACAACACACCTGATACACTTGTAATAGGTTACTCTATCATCAAGCACACTGACGTCCCGCTCACCAGGCTGAACAAGGAGAAGGTCACGGTGAGCTGCCTGTCGGGCGCTAGGATCCGCCACATAACACAAGCACTCAGGTCACTCCAAGGAAAGTACAAATATGACTCAGTCGTTGTCCATGCTGGTGTGAATGACCTGAGACGTACCTCCCTGGACTACATGAAAAGACACATAGAGGAGCTCTCTGAGCATGTAGCCCAAGCCGGTATGACCCTGACCTTGAGTAGTATTTTACCCTCACCAAGAATGATGCCACAATATGAAGACAAGATGATCAATTTCAACAATTGGCTTAAGTATTGGTGTCATTCAAAGGCGATCCAATGCCTGTCAGCCTGGGATGACATGCTCGACAAGCCACGATGCTTCGCTAGGGACAGCTTTCACCTGTCACCCCTGGGCTTTCAGATATTGGCAAAGGCTCTTGCTACCCCCATAGTGCCTTTTTTAGGCAAGGCTCAAAAGACAAACCCACCTCCATAGGTATCACAAGGGATAAGAAACTAAGAGTAATGCTACTCAACGCCAGAAGTCTAAACCTCAAGATGCACGCACTCGAAACTCTCCTTAGCATGGAGAACATCGATATCTGTGCAGTAGCAGAAACCTGGTTCAAGGCTCCCAAGAGCACCCCAGCACTACCAGATTATACCTCATACCATGCTTTTCGGTCCCAAAACTTGGACCGAACCACAAAAGGAGGGGGAGTGTCAATATTCGTCAAAGATACCCACACCTCCAGGTTGGTGGCACAGCACGAAGCATCAGAGACTATCCATGTGCAACTAACAGTGGGTAAAACTGCCTTCCAGTTTATAGCCTGCTACAGACCACCCTCCCAAACCCAGAAACCCCACTCGGCCTTCCTGAGAACACTGGAAAATATGAAGGTCTCTCCAAACACCATTATATTGGGCGACTTCAACTACCCAAACATAGACAGGGAGCATTACTCCAACTCCCTAGCCCAAAGGTTCCTAGAATTTATAAACTCAAATGATATGGAACAACTTGTTACCACTCCCACAAGAGGGGAAAACATACTGGACCTGATCATCAACAACATGGGGACTCTATGCTCCAGACCAGAAGTGTATCCCTCACTGGTAAGATCAGACCATAAACTAATCTCACTGGATATTCACATCTCAACCCCACCCCCTGCCCAGAAAACCACAGTGAAAAACTTCTCTAAAGCAAATTTCACACTCCTCAAAACCGAGGTGGAATCCTTCAAAGCCCCCGGGCCTGTGGAAAATATGGCCCAGACCGCAGAATCCTTTATAAACGCATTCTATGAACACCTTCAGGAATGCATGGATCATGCAATCCCAAATAAAACCAAGACCCAATTCTCCAAAGGCAGACGTCCTGTCTGGTGGACCCCAGCCATAAACAAACTATACAATAGAAGGAGGAAGCTACTACATGATAGAGCAAAATCCCAAAAGGGAAGGCATCTCTGATCAGTATTAGCAAAAACTACGGGCACTCATAAAATCATCTAAGGCCAGCTTCGAGAAAAATTGCACAGGACACTAAGGATAATCACAAGGCTTTCTTTAGTTATGTTAAGAACCTGGGTGGGAATTCCCAGATAGGCTCAGAATTAGTCCAAAATGACAAAAAATACACCGAACCCACCGACATTGCCAACATCCTAGCTGACAGGTTCAGTACAAACTTCTCCCCCCCTCCCCACCAAAAGGGCAAATATCTATCCCAGCACAGTACTGCCCCCCTGACATATCAGATGCTCAGGTAAGAGCCGCCCTCTCCAAAGCAAAAAACACAGCATCAATGGGACCAGACGGTGTCCCGGGCTGCATCCTACATGAACTCCAAGAAGAGCTAAACCCAAACATAAAACTACTGTTCAGTCTCAGCCGTACTACAGGATATGTACCCAAAGAGTGGCGTACAGCAACAGTGATCCCTCCCCACAAAGGTGGTGCCTCAACGGATCCTGGAAACTATCACCCCATAAGCCTGACTAGCTTGGTCTGCAAAGCTATGGAAAGGATCATCATGGACCTCATAAATAAAGATATCGGGGACCTACAGACACTGGATTCTACCCAGTTTGGCTTTGTTAAGGGCAGATCCTGCCTCTTAAACCTGGTCGATTTCTTTGAAACAGTCACCAAGGCCATTGACGAAGGGAAGGTGGTCCACACAGCCTACCTGGACCTCACAAAAGCCTTTGATACAATACCCCACTTGGGCATTATAGATAAGCTCACCAGCTTAAATATAAACCCCTATGTCACTAGATGGGTTCCAAACTGGCTCAAGGACAGAACCCACATGGTTAGAATTGCTGGAGCCATGTCAGACTCCAAACCAGTTACAAATGGCGTCCCACAAGGCTCAGTCCTGGCACCTCTCTTGTTCGGTATATATTTCTCAGAGGTACAGGCCAACACGGAAGGACTGTGGCTGACCAAGTTCGCAGATTACTGCAAACTGGGTGCCATAATCGACTCTCCAGCCGACACAAGCATCCTCCAAAAGGGCCTCATAGAAACAGACAACTGGTGCCAGAGCCATGGCCTCAAGCTAAACGCCAAAAAGTGTATAGTCATCCCCTTTGGCAAAAACAAAGTGCCCACAAATTACCACATAGGTGGTAATCCATTAAGTACGGAAGAAGTAATTAGGGACCTGGGGACCCAAGTTAATAGCAATCTCTCATTTGACAACCACGTGGCCAAAGTGGTTAGAAAAACATTTTATATAGCCCACCTAATCATGAAGGGATTCACATCTAGATCAGGGGAGGTCATCGTGCCTCTTTACTCATCCCTCATCAGGCCCATAATTGAGTACAATGCCCTTTTGGGATGTACCTTACCAGACACCTGCAGCAACTGGAAAGACCCCAAAAGTACCTCACCAAGAGGATCAAAGGACCCAAACAGATGCCATATGCTGCCCGGTTAAAGAAACTCCAGCTCTACTCAGTGGCATACCGCCTGCTCAGAGGCGATCTGTTCCTGAAGTATAAAGCCATGTCCAACCCGGAATTAATGGACATGCTGCACCTCAGAAAATCCAAATCCCATTGAGCTACGCGCTCGAGAGACTTGAACCTCAGCACTGAAATAAATAGGACATGCTGGAGGGACAGATTCATAACCCAGAGGCTCCCTTCACTCTGGATAAAATCCCAGTCCAGGTTAGGCAGAGTCCCTCGTTGACTCTCTTCAAGAGGAATCTTGATGAGTGGATGGGAGATCGTAGGTTTACCCTGGGTATCACTTCTGTGTCACTGTTAGACAGAGGCACAGTATACTAACCTCGAAAAAGGGCATAGCAAAATTAATTTAAAATGGGTGGCGAAAGCCAAACACACTCTGGCTAGGCTTATAAATGCCCTAGGGCAGATAGCCTAGTATGAACCTATGAACCTATAAACCTATCCTGAGGACATAGTCATATTTACCATGCCTTCTTCCTCTTTATTAATTCTTATTATTCTTGTCTGTGGCCATTTTCATCAGCACACTTTCCCTGCCCAGTATACCCCCCCCCCTCGATTATTTCGTTCTGCAAATAATTGTTTTAGTGTACATCACACTCAGTACACTTTCCTTTACTGTATTATTGTTGCATTATTGCAGTATTTTTACCCCTGGTACTCACTGTGGCTGTTAGACCAATCTCGCTAAGCAGGCTTGCTTGTAGGCAAACTTGAATGCTTCTTGTTTCTATGCTTGTGCTGCTTTGCATGGTTTCCTGGCTGGCAGCACTGTTGCTGGACACAAAACCTTCCTTGTATTTGTTTAAGTGCAAAGGGCAGCATGAATATGCGATTAGCGCTGCTCACCATGCTAACACATGAAGGGCTTCACATGAAGCCTACATAGTGTTTATTGAATTCCAAGGAGCATCTTTCTTTTCAGTACTTCCTTTCAAAATTCCAACATATTACATTTTAAACAGACATTCAGCAATATACAAGTCTACATAGAGTTTATTGACTCCCCGGGATAAAGTAACATACATTACAGTTAAACATGCATTTGCTAATTTGATTATATGAAAGTAACAAATAGTTATCTCAGGAGAGAAACACTCACTGATGGCAGTCAAGGAGAATATTAATGTGCCAAGCCAGGTAAACTCTCAGCTATACCACTTTTGCAGGATTTTTTCAAGCCCTGCTTAAAAGAAAAAAATTACCTCACAGTCTCTGAACACTGCAATTGTTCTGAGATTCTCAGTCATTTGCAAATTGCTGGATCTTCATGAACAAATCAAATAACTCTGCACTTTTGGCTTAGCCACTAGTATTAAGTGCTACTAGCAAAAATGCAAAATTTAAAGCTATTTGTTCAAATGCTGACTCCTCACTCTGAACTGTCATCAAAGGTGCCTTCTCTCAAATATAATCGGTGATACAGTTGATGGAACTATTCAGGATCATAGAATCAGATTACCTGTCTACAACCTCCAATCACATTGACAATGCATCTTTGAAGCAACTAATATAAAAAAGTGTGAGCAGTTGAAATGGAAAAGATGTACCATTTAATTTTCTGATTTCAATAAAAGAATAGTGCATTTCCTTTTTAAACCACAAATGTAAAATTATTTTTAAAAGGGGAATGCGCACACCTGTGCACCCAGATTTAAATCCACTACTGCAACTGACTGTAACTACATTTTAACAATGTATTTCAAAGTGTCTCATGTAATATTTGATATTATTCTTTATTTTGTTTGTAGTTAATACTCTACCTAGTTGTCTATGTAATGCTATGATTGACTTTGACTCTCATTATAGTATTTAATATAAAAATATGAAATGAAACAAAAAATATGTGGGCTTGAGAAGAAGCAGACGCCAAGCCTTTTGTTGACAATACATAACAATTTTCACATTGGTGTGGATGTTCTGAAACACTACAACACTGTCTGCGGCACACTGACAATTTGATATAAAAAAGCTTCAGGAAAGCCCTAAAGAAAAGAAGAAGGAGTCAGCAATAATCTGCCATGGGACTTTGACCAACCTCAGAAAGTCTGCCTCTGCTGACATTGTAATACTTTGTATAAAACTTTCAAAGAGAAAGCCTCTTTCTGTTTTCTAACACAATCAGAAGCATTTGTTGTAACCCTTTCTTGCTCAATCATTTCATGAGAAAATCACTCGCACCACAGGCTCCAGAATTTTGGCATCATTGATATAGCAAGACATCACAAAGACCTGTCATTTTGTTTTTTGGGAAGCATACTTGCAGCAGCCAGAGTAAAACATTTGGTAGATGACCACCTGCCTGTTGCTAGAGGCAAGCATGTTGTTCATAGGTTCATAAGAGGTTACTAGGCTAATGTCCCAAGAGCCTTTACAAGCCTAGCCATGTTTATCCCGAGTTTCCAAATTTTCAATAGCTAGGTGAATGAAGTTCACAGAGGTATGAGCCTATAGCATGTTAATTATTATTGACTGTCTCTATCCATGAGGGACATAGATGCCACCCCAGGAGTGAATTTACAATTACATATCCATTGGTCTTGGCTACACTTTAAGAGGGTCAGGGAGGGCCTCTGCTTCACATGAATGGAAAGCTTCTTCCAGAGAAAGGGTACTCTCTGAGAGATGTCTCCATGTCTCCAGCATGATTTGTTCATGTTGGAGACTAGGTTAAGATCCCTGGAGTGAGTGACCCTCATGTAGTTTGACTTACGAATGTTTGACATTTCCATCAGGGCTGGGTCAGGGCGTGTCCTGTAAGTCAGACACATATCACCACTTAGCAGCCTGTAGGAGACAGAATACAGTGATAGGACTTGCAATCTTTCTGTGTAGGACTTGTTTTGTGTACCCTGTATTTTCTTGGTAAGAGACCTCTGGGGTGTCTTCAGCTGTTGCAAGTGTCTGGTGAGGTATATGCAAAAGGGTACATTGTATTCAATTATTGGTCTGATGAGGGCCAAGTACAATGGAATCATAACATCTTTTGATCTGGATGCCATGGCTTTACTTATGAGATGTGCCACATAGGACTTCCTCACTACTGTGGACAGATTGCTATCAACCTGAGTACCCAGATCACATAGCACTGCTTCTACTCTTGGGGGGGGGGTCTATATTGTAATTAGCAAGGATGTTAGCTTTCCCAATTATAATAATTATGCATTATTTTGCATTTAGTTTAAATCTATGGCTTTAGCACCAGTCATTTGTCTGCATTAACCCTTTCTACAGTATATTAGTATTGTTTGGGGACTCAATTATTGCTCCTAATTTGCAGACGTCAGCAAACTCGGTCAGCCACAGGCCATCCATGTTTGCCTGAACTTCTTAGACATAAATTCTGAATAGTAAAGGGCACAGCACAGAACCCTGTGGTATGCCACTGGTGACTGGCCTTTTGCTCGAGGTGAATTCACCCACTCTGACAGTATGTATCTTGTCTGTGAGCCATTTGGCTATTCACCTGTTGATGTAGGGGTTAATTCCCAACCGAGACAGTTATCTATAATACCTGAGTGGGGGATTGTGTCAAATGTCTTGTAGGTCAAGGTAGATGGTATGCACAGTCTTTTCCTCATCCATGGCCTTGGTGACATTCTCGAAGATGTCAACCAAGTTTAACAGACATGATCTACCCTTAATGCAAATTGTGGTAAGTGCAGAGTCTGGAGATTACATATGTCCTTGTTGATAAGGTCCATAATGATGCCTTCCATGACCTTGCAGATAAGGTTAGTCAGGCTTATGGGTCTATAATTCCCAGGGTCAGTTGATGGTCCTCCTTTGTGCAGAAGGTTGACTGTTGCTGTCCTCTATTCTGCTGGAACATAGCCGCCCTAAGGCTGTAGTTGAATAGGGATCCAAGTGGGTCTGCTAGACCATGTTTCAAGTTATTTAAAAAGCAACCTGGGATGGTTTTTGGACTCACTAATGTTGTTTTTGGCCCTAGAGAGTCCAGAGATGACCTGCTCTCTTGAGATAGTAGGCTGAGGAATGGTGGCAGGTATACAATGGGGGATGACCAGTGGGGACAGGGGAGTGAAGTTTGATCCAAATCTGTCAGCTAGCAAGTTGGCAATTTCTTCCAGATGAATATGGGTGGTGCCGTCCACGATCAGCTCTGTGCATAGCCGGGTATTCCCGTTAAGATTTTGGATGTAGTTAAAAAAATGCCTTGTGATTTTTCTTAGCTCTGGAGGCTATTTTTGCTTTGTAACTTGCTTTGGAAAACAAGATCTCTAATTTGTTTGGTTAGACTAGTGAGGGATTTCTTCATCTGCTGAGCTAATTCATGCTTATTTTTTGGACATTAGTTTCTTTCTTTTGTTGAATAGCCTGTTTATTCCAGAGGTCTACCAGGGTGACTTGTTTTTTTGGCAAGACCTGGTATTTAATCCAGTCCAGTTCAGCGGCTTCAATACAACTGCTTAAGTGATTATACAGGGTGTTGGTGTGCACCTTTGCATAGGAGTCTGTATTTTCTGGGTTTGGGATAGCTTTGAAATTTCTTGTGCCATTGCTTAGTAGGAGGTAGTTTGTCTTGGAAAAATTCTTAATCATTTTTTAGCTTGATGGGGTAACTGGCCTTATAATTATTTCAAAAGAGACTGATCTATGATCTGATCTTACCAAGGAAGACATCACAGAGGGGGTGGTGCAATGCTCCTCCATGTCAGTGAGTACTATGTCAAGGATATCTGAGCCCCTCATGGGTGTGCTGGCCAGCTGTTCTACAGCATTAGTACTGACAAAGTCCAAGAACCTCTGAGCCTGCATATTTGTGGTCATGTATGTTCCCCATTCAATGGTAGGATAGTTAAAAATCACCCATGAGTAAGGTGTTGGGATACATGGTAAGTGACTCCAATAAGTCCAGGTATGTGGTATGCATTTCCTGGTTCATGGTGGGAGACCTATAGCTAGCAATGATGCGGTAGGGGATTTTGCCTATAGCAATGGATGGCTTTGGAAATCAGCAGAATCACAGCAAAATTTTTCCAGTTTAGCCTAAATGGTGGCATTGGCACTCTCCCAGCATTCCTGAAGTGTTGCTCTCTGGAATCCACATTGTCATGCAACTCTACCTATGAGAGCTTGCAAAGAAAGTGCTGCCTGCAAATCATTCCCATAACTTATAACTTCATCAGGCTCACAAAGAAGCCAGAATATTCTCAATTTCCAGTATCATGGTACTTAATATGGTGAATGGATGAACATCTTTAGACTACAATCATGGAATTCTGTTTTCATTATTATGAAGTTCTACTATACTTTGGTTAAAACTGATACTGTATATATATTTTTTTCTATTATTTCTTATTTTGTGGCTGAAAATGGCCAGGTCACCCGGGTCCCGTTGACATGGTCGACTTTTCACAAAGTCGACTTTCATATGGCTGAGACCATATGATCGACTTTTGAAAAGCCGACCATGGGAAACCGCTATTTCCATGTAGTGTGATCTTAGAGTTGGTATATTTAAATTTAAGTTAAGGGGAGCTTGCCCCCCTGCTAACAGCTTTAAGGTAAGTGTTTGTTGTGTTTTTTGTGTTTATTTTACATGGTCAGCTTTCCGAAAGTCGATCATATGGTCTCGGCCATATGAAAGTTGACTTTCTGAAATCGATCATATGGTCTCGGCCATATGAAAGTTGACTTTCTGAAAAGTCGACCATGTAAAGTAGACCTGGTCACCCCACCCAACCTCTTGCAGAATGGATGAATGAATGAATAATATTCTGTCTGGAAGCCACAATAATATCAGCAGCCCTACAGTTGCAAGACTGTTTAGCAAGTCATACACTGATCCCTCAGAATCTCAGCTTTCTCCACTCCACTCTACCAGTCTTGCTTCATTTATTTAACATTTGCTTACCAGGAAAGTCTAACTTGGGAGAAGCCAATTTTTAATGGAGGCCCAGGGAGAAATGCTCCAGATGCATGCCTTTGCAACATGGGAGGAAACCGGAGCACCCAGAGAAAAGCCACACAATTGCAGGGAGGATATGCAGACTCCACACAAAAGGCACCCCAGCCAAGAATCAAACCAGAGAACCTCTTGCTGCAATGCAACAACATGAACCTCTGCACCACTGTGCTGTCCAGTTCATTCACTGTTCATAGTATCAATCTTTTTTTCCTGCTCTGAAAGCAAATGTGAGTGGTGATCAAAGAAAGGCTATCTTTGCAGTGCTGTTTCAGGCTTCAGCATCCATAAAAAACAGCTACTGTAACTAGTCCCAAAAGCTGTAATCTTGCTTAACTTGCAAAGACACTCATCGAAAAGTCTTACTGAAATGTATTATTTAGTCCAGGTTTTACTAGTATTTGGGTTTCCACAAGAGTTTGCTGATTTGATTTCAGCAATCTATGTGCCTACTGCTGGAGTTAAATCTCATGCAAGTTTGTCATTGCCCTTTTTTGGTTGTCTAGGGGAAGCCATTCAGTTTGATCACTGTATATAATTTTGTTTGAAATGTATTTGCAACTCCTGCCTGCCAAAACTATATTATCCACTGGGAAAAAATGAAGGTGGATTGGTTACAGGGGACAGCGAGACCACCACTGTATAAAGAAAGAAAGACACATGACATTTTTCAGGTCATATAAGAATATGATTTCAGTGGGGAAAATGGCTTCAACTCCAAAAGTGTTTTATCAACATAATGCTTTTAGGACAGAATACGAAGGAAGAACAGGAATGATAAAATCAGTGAGTATTAATTGTTGAATAATATACCCCAGTACTGGTATCCTTTCATTTCGAAGATCAGGGAAAATACTCCAAGGTTAAAGACTTGATGAAGTGGGCAGGTAAGACTTTAAAGAACTGATAAAGCAGGTGACAGATAAGATGAGACAAGTCAAGAGAAATGTGTTAAATTAATATTTTGATGACATCACTTGGCAATGCATTTAGCATTTATTGAGGTATGCTACTAAATCTAGGAGATTTAGGATTTCTACACTGAAGAGTTTTCACTGATATTTTTATACTGAACGGAGGTTAACAAAGATACTCTCAGAGCTGATCTCTTATGTTGGAGGTACAAGAAAGGTATATTGTGTATATGGAAACATGTACTTTAAATACATTTAGGATAGATTTGTATCATTTAATGTAAAAGATATTAAATAGAACTGTAGATATTACCATTTGAATGGACTACAATAAGTGTTTGAAATGCAAAAAAATGAATGGGTTATGCTATTAGTATTGATAATATTAGCTAACAAAGCTATAGCAAGAATCTGGAAATCTAGATTGGAACCAGGAAATAGAGCATGTGACTGGGATGGATGAGACGGATGAAAACTGGAAATTATATTGCAAGAATATAATCTTCAAGTAGGTATGTGACCAAATAGATGCCATGAGGTCTGGATAAAGAGATTCTTCAGGCAGAATGAAATTTAAAATATGAGAGAATCCACTTATCTTAATTTTTATGACTGATTTCCTATATTTTTTAAAATTATAATTAAATGATATAACTATTTAGATAGCTAGATTATTGACCTTTACAGAATTTTGCAGCTGTTGACTATAGGTTCATAGGTAACTACTAGGCTAGCTGCCCTTGTGGGCCATTTTAAGCCTAGGCAATTTTACTTTTGAAGGTAAGAATGAAGCACTGTACCTTGTGTCTGTGAGGTAAACACCACAAACATTATGCCAACCTTCCGAACCATTATGTTAACTGTCTTTGTGAACCATTTTAAGACTAGCAAATTTCCATTTTTAAAGGTGAGAATCAAACCTTGTACCTTGTATTTGTGAAACAAACACTTTAGCCATTACACCAACCTTCAACCCTACAAACTATGGATATATTTGTTTACTTTACTTAATGACTGTTTGGTAGGAAAAAATGACTTTACTCATTATAGAATGTTTTGTTATCAGGTTTTAGGTTTTTATGTCTTGATGCATTGATTTGAAGAATAGCATTTTTTTAATAGAAACGTTGATTATTAAAGAAAAAAGTGTCCAGAAGTAATGCACATTTCAAGGTGAAAAGCAATGATGTAAATAGCCATGTAGAAATTCACAGGTTTTTGAACTAATGATGCTGTATCAGTCAATAATTGGTTACATGCAAGTAAATAAGAACATTATGAGGATGGTTCATATTTATATGTTGTTATAATATCGATAGTGGATGTAAAGGAAATGACAGTTGCAAATGAAATGAGAGCTTCTTACAATAAAAGAAGTGATTTGTTTGGTTAGACTGCATCTTCATTTCTTCAACCTTTCATACCTATATATAAATGGTTCACTTTAAATTATGAGAAAATATGATAAAAGATGAAAACTTGCAAAGCAATCTAAAGAAAAAGTAAATACGAATGTAATTAAAAATAAATCTTCTATAAAATATAACTGCTAAAAAAAAAAACAAAAGTGGTAAGTAGCATCCCCTAGTAAAAGTTCCAGACTCTAAAACAAGTCAGAAAATGAATTGTCAAACTACAGCTGCAGAAGATTCACACCAAATTAGACAAATTTTCTTACAATATTTTCCAGATATTTATTCATCAACTCAGGATCTGTCACATCAATCTGTTCTCCATTTTTTAATATTTTTGCTAATTTGCAACCACTTTACATGTTTGGACAAAGCTGTAGTTAGGTAGATAACAAAGAAGGTTTGAACAGATCTCCAGATAAAATGGAAAAATAAACCCTTTGGATTATAAATCTAGGAACTCTTTTTCCCTCTTTTCTTGATGAAGTATTATAATTTAACTGGGACATTACATGTTTTTTTATTTATAATAGGACAGACAGCTACAATACATCAAGTCAATATAATTCCATTCCCTCCATTTGCTACTGTAACTGTTACATTGGATCTTTTCTAAATTTTTACTCCATCAGATGATATTGGCTGAGTGCTTTGTTCACAATACCAAGTGTGCAGTAAGCAAGATGGGACAATGCTGCATGACCATTTATCTATTATCAGTGTCTATTGCCTTAACATTAAATAGTGTCTATGCCCAGTATATAACATTGGCTTATAAAACAGTTTTGCAACTTTTCTTAGCATCATTGCAGGCAAAGCATTGCAAGTTCTCTCTCTCTCTCACTCTCTCTATACTCTTCTATTGTTTTAGAATTTTTATGAATAGATAGATATAGATGTAGACATAGATATAGATGTAGATACATGTGTGTACAGATACAGATACACACACACACACACACACACACACACACACACACACACACACACACACACACACACACACACACACACACACACACACACACACACATATAATCAACAATCAGTTTTCAGATTCAATATCTTTAACAAATATTGTGCACTGCCTGTATAGATAGTGTATATGCTATATTTGCAATGGTTTAGAAATGTGTAAGGATATGTATATGCAACAATGCCAGCACAGATCACTTGAAACATAGTACCCTACATAATTTGCTTATATTTGCATATATGGTTTCTAAGAATTAAACTGTGGAAATAGTTGCACATTTTGAATGGTTCAGTAGCTCTGGAATAATTGTATATGGAGTATAAAGTTTTGAATTTCATGTGGAGCTATGTACCAGACTGTGGGTGGGACAGCCTAGTAAATGTGTTTTTGTGGATTTGGTGAGAAAGACATTCTGTTTGACAGGGAACAATCATCTTTTTGATAAGGAGTATAATCTCAATCAGGTATTCAAAACATTCTGCTGAAGTCATTAGAGCATCTTTGAATTAATGGTTGTATAAAAATGGAAAAATATAGCAGGAAAATACATGTATCACCTGCTATCTTGGCTGAAGAATGTGCTCAGAAATGAAGAGAATAAATTCAATTCGATTTTGCAAGACTGTGAACTCTATAAAATGAAAGTGAGGCATGGTCAGCAGTTTATCTGCTGCTTATTCAAAAGGCTTAATATTCTAATCCTAAATGAGAACTGACACTAAACCTAAATCCTGCCATCTGCATGCAGCATGTCTGGACACTCCATTAGAATAAGACATTAAATTCAGGGTACTTGTACTCTTACTGGTGTTCAGGCAAAAAAAACAAACAGAGGCACTGTATAAACAGAGAATGTGAATATCATCCATATGTTGGCCAACATTCTCCTTTCTACAAACATGCTGCATGTAATTTCCAGGCCTACTGACTGTTACTGCACTTTCAATTACTTTGCTACCTGTGCTAGCAATGTGTGTGTGGAAACACTGTAGGTGTCTGATATTAAATCATACATAATGAGAAATAATTTTCTTTTGCTTTCTATATTCAATAGCAAAATGGAAGTTACCACTTTAAAGGCAAACATAAAAACGACTACACAATTTTTTAAATGGTTGTTTCTTGATAACTTTGTTTACCACTCATTACTTTTCTTTGTAGTTAGGAATACAAAATCTCTGTCAGAAATCCATTATAGTGGACTAAATGTCAAGCCTTTGACACCATTTTGAGTGCATACACTAAGGAATTGTGAGCCTTGTTGTTGCTTGAGTTCTGATTCGTCAAATTATGGTCACTAAGATTTATAGTTGTAATGTAGTTAAAAAGTATACTGCATTATGATCATGTGTATGAAAAACAGTATGCTAAAACAGTTGCACCTGTATTGCATTGCACTGTTATTATTATTATTATTTTTTTTTTTTTTAATTAAATTTACAGTAATTGCTGGTAGGTTGTGAAAAACCTATTTAAAAGCAGATGTAGTATAAAGCAGGGAATTATCTAGTATTCTGTGCTTAAACAGGAACTCTTGATGCATTACCTGCTGCCTTTTTAGATATATGTGTTACATAAATTGTTTGCGTGCTAGTCATATTTTTGTTAGACAAGCAATAGTGGGCATAGTCCTCAGTCAGATATTAACTGCAGTTTACTATGGTCAAAATTAGGTATGGTTATTGAATTTTGCATGGTCGTTGCAGTAATGACAAGCTACATTCAAACACTTATGAATTCTGACATTGGTATTGCTTTGCAAAACTTCAGCAGGGGCTGGATGGTGTTTGGTCTAAATCTTTGTTGTCCAGCTAAAGTTCTTACATTGCTGTCTATGTTTTAATGTTGTTCTACATTTAGAGCAGTCCTGATTCAGTCTGACCATACATATTCCAAAATGTGATTGATTGGTCTGTTCATGGAGCATAGTATCTTTTCAGAGGTGTTTTATTGTCAAGTTTCTATGGTGACTTGCATGGATTTGCAAACAACACATGCAGCATGCATCTGCATTTGAATTTGTGCTAATGTATCTCTCACATGAAATCTATTCTAAACTCTATCCTAACGCAGCAATTCTAAAACAGCAGGTTTAGCTCAGAGTTCAGCTCTAATGACCAGCATGCTCCGCACCTGGTATAAACTCACAATCTAATTGTCAGTGATAAATTCTGGATGACAGAGTTAGTTAGACTTGAAAATTTCAAACTAATTGTAATGACTACAATGCTGAAGATCTTTAGAAGTGCCACTGACTGCAGTACATCAGTCATCATGACTGTTTTGTTGCCAGGCTTTAACCAGCAATGAAACAGTTGTACACACACAAGTGCTGATAACTAACAGAGTGCAATTCCATTCTCTTTGTGGCTCACCACCCCAGCTCAAGACATGTTTGCTGTTAAGTGAACTGATACATGCTCCAGACTACAACTGTAGTTCTAAATTAAGTGGAAGATTCATACATACTCATACCACCTAATGGTACAGATTTTTTAACATGTCTCAAGTCAAACAGAAATATTACAAAAAAAACCCTCTCCCCTACAATGTAGTTCACCACCACTTGCCTAATATACTTCACTGCAAACTCAGCTCTGCATCCGCTACTTGAGTTGTTTGATGTCCCACTATCAATAATGTGTAGTCATTATAGCTTATGCTGTTGTGTGTACATGCTATATACAACACCTGCATCATGGCTGCCTTTCTAAAGTAATGTGTAACACCAATACCTACACAGGACATCTGAATGGTACCTGTGTTTGTGTGTGTGTGTGTGTGTGTGTGTGTGTGTGTGTGTGTGTGTGTGTGTGTGTGTGTGTGTGTGTGTGTGCGTGTGTGTGAGTGTGTGTGTCAAATGTAAACTACAGAAAGTATTGTTGCATAGCTTTGATGCTGATAAGGTACCTGCAGGAAGCTACATGTCATGTGGTACATATTCTAGAGAACTCAGTCTGTCTAAATCCACACCTCCATGACTCTACACTACACCCCAAGTGCCTTTGTGTTGTTTATTGTTCATCCTGATATTGCAAGAAGGAGCAGTGCAGACTCCCTTCTGCTCATGGAGCAGTGGATCAACTCTTTGTGCTCGCAGACATAACTGAGGGGTCATGGGAGTTCACCATTACTAGTTACTTGTGTTACATGGACCAGGACAAGGCATATGACTATGCATTACAAAGTGTGTTGTGTGAGGTGCTAAAACAGTGCAAGCTTCCAGGGCTACTGTTACATGCTATTCGGTCACTGAGTTTGACAAGCAAGAATTGTACCTGCATTCTCAGTGTTAAGTCAGAAGCATTCAAGATAATTATAACTTAATCAAGGGTGTGTCTTACAACCCTCTTTATTCCCCAAAAATATTCTTCCTCTTTAGAGTATGTGCCAGAACTAGACAGATAAAGATAGTTTGTTTCAGAAATAGGAGGTGGATGAATAGGTTCTAGTCTAGTATAAAGCCTTGAAACCCATTCTATACCTTGTCCCTTCTCCTCATATACTCGCAACAGAGCCACAAACAGCCATTGAGACCAGTACTACCCAAATCTTTGTAATGTCTGACTTAAAAAAAAATCACACACACACACACACACACACACACACACACACACACACACACACACACACACACACACACACACTCGCATACTCATACACGTTTGCAAAGCTGTAACACAGAAATGCCTTAAGTGACTGTCTCTTGCAATAAATATAGATTTTTGGATTTTGCCTTGGCCTGCAAGGCAAATACATATTCTTTACTTTGTAAGTATGAAATCCATATATCATCCACCTGATACTTAACTAAACTCTATATTAACATATGGATGCATAAGAAAACACCAAGACAGACAACATAAAACTGAAAGTATAAAGTATTACAATATATAAATACTTAACTTACTAGCATCCATTTAATTATTTGCTGAAACACATTTTTTTTTCAAAATGTACTGTATGTATCATAGAAATGAAAAGCACAATTTAGTACTATACGACATAGTATGCAATACCACATTAAAATAAGCAGAAATTATCAGTAAAATAAGAATGCATTATAATAAATCATCTTCAGCTTTTTAAAGCAACCGTTTTTAAGGGTCAAGTATTGCTTAGTTAAGAGGAGAGTAGCCTGGTAAAGAGTAACAAAATGGCAATAAAATGCCAGTCAACAGTACACATGATAGAATCTGCTAGGATGCAATTATAGCTAAATCAAGCTAGCTTAAAAACAATTTACAAGTGAAGCTTGAAAAAACAGTATGATTTTGAAAGTCTATAGTCCATCTCAAACCTTTGAGAAGATGGCAAAAAAAATAGAAAAATAAAGCAGAAAAAAGCATTGCCATCTAAGGCCCTAGTATAAAGTAATATACCATCAGAGTTAAAGCAGTCATCCTCTAAACATCCAGATAAAATCAAAATGATAAGAATAATTCCATAGATCAAAATGAAAAGTACCACCATAATAAACGAGTACACAGAATGAATTCAGCCCAAGCCAAGAAAAATGAGGAAACGAAACACAGTTATGCACAGCCAAAACCAAAACAAACAAATGCCTACAAAAATAATAGGCCAGACAACCTTCATCACCCTACAGACACTATTCACATTGAAGGTAAAATCAACAGTAGGACCGTTGAGTTATCAGAGAAAGGTACCAGAAAACAGGACATATATCTGAAAAAGACCAGTACAATAACCTTTGTCAAATAAATGTGATCTGAGCCCACAAAACTAACAGGAGAAACAAAAAAACAAAAAGGAAAAATGTTAATATACAGCAATGCACACACATCAGACAATGCAGTAATTTTGGATACCAAAAAAGTCCTTCTTGACTTTATACTTTAGCTTGATATGTCATTTGCTATTTTAGGCTGTTTGAGTGATAGTTTGATGTAAAGTGCTTCATAAATAACCGCTATAATAATCAACTTACCCAAGGAGTCAATAAAATCCCTGTAGGCTTCTTGCAAAGCTTACACTGAGTTTACATTTGTGCACAGTGGTTCACTGTGAGCAGCAGCCCGTAATGCATATTGATGCCACGCATCACATTTAAGTGAGGTGTCATGCCTGGCAACAGTGTTGCCGGACAGAAAACAGTGTAAGCAAACATGGATAGCACACCTATTGAAACCAGAACACTGATGGTCTGTGGTGTTACACAGAATGCCAAAGTAATCACCAGGGCTTCACAGATAGCTCTCAATCTGTTAGTGCAAGACATCTGGGCAAAGGCCAACAATGAACCAGAAATAGGGACATATTTGACATATATGCCCTATAGAAATGTGCTAGAATTACCAGGGGGTTGTGTTAAGATACATGTTCTGAAGCATTTAAAGTATGAAACTCAAACATACCTCTCAACCTCTTAGAGCAGGAAATCTGGACAAAGTCATACATAATAGGGGGTGTAAAGGATCAACAATAGGGACATTTTTTAAATATTGCTCTTACAAACTTAGAAAGTTGATAGAATAATAAGTTTTACATTAGCATGAATTTTCTGAAGAGCACAAAGTTTGAAATTCAAATGTCTGTCATTATTTTCTGACTTCAATCTGCAAAGACATGCCAATCATTTGCCAGAAAACCAAAATTTTATGAGGAAAAGATCTAAAATGTGAGACAAAAAGTGGACATTCTGCAAAAATCTGGACGGTTGAGAGGTATGACCTCAAATGTATGTAATATTGAGTCACATCAGTCCTGAGATCATCCCAGTGACATGGCAGAAAGCCACAAATTGGATAAGGAACACATCTGGACATCCTGTAAATATCTGAACAGTTGAGAGGTATGAATGGAAAGTATATGGTCCAAACACAGTACAGGACAGTGTATCTACAGTGCAGAGTATTGTGATATCCCATTCCTGGCATTCTTTTCTGAGGCTATGTAAATGATCTGTAACAGTGCATGGACTGCCATGTAAAATAAACACTCAGATGAAGTGTGTGTATTGAATAGGGACATACAGATGAATTGTAGGAATGCACACATAGAAAGAGGACAGTTGAAACAACTTAATGTACACAAGGGCATGTCAATGGAATATGGTTGCAGGAGCAACAGCAATCATGTAGCTATATGATACAGTAGGGACTACACAGTGAAAGTTTGTATTATGTGACTGTCCCAAAAGGTGACATGACAATGGGGAGAATGTCTGTTTCAGATAAGCATCCTTACATGAATAATGCAGAGGACATCTATCAGGAATCTGACATTCAATTAGAGTAGGGTGCACATTGTGAAGCTGTGCAAACTGATTTGCCTGCATATGAATGTAATCTCAGCAGAGGTCACCAGCAAGTGGGACATGGGTAAAGGTTCATGGATAGCATTAGAAGAAGCAACCACAATAATGGACAATATCAGAATAATACCACCAGTAATCCCATGCCTCTGACATAACATATGTGATATAGAGTGATAAAAGATGATTCTACACAGACACACTTGTACAACTATTATGATAAGTACACACTCTATGAGGATAATCGTGCAGACTGTTCTGGCACTGTAACATCTGCTGGAGGTGTTAGGAGGGACACTGCTATACCTGTATAGGACATTATGAGTAATACAGACTAGTTGACTGGTGTGCATGTCATATATATATATATCAAAACACAAACAAAACTCTGAAAAGTTCTAAACACTATGAAAACAATAAGTGAGTCCAACAGAACACAGCCACAGAGCCGCAAAGTAAAATCCAAGATCCTTTACTTGTAAACGTTTTCGTGTACAGGGATACATACACTTCTTCAGACAAGTAACTCTGGAACCTCCTGTGAGTTTAAATATACTCACATACCCTAATAATTGTTTAATTTTAATTAATTTACTAAACAATCTATCAATCAAACAATTAACATGTACATTTACATTCACATTCATTCAGCCCTTTTAAAACGCAGCTATTTCAACATTAAATATATTTAAACTAATAATAATATTTACATACAAATTAAATATTGACAAAAATGTAAACATATTACTCAAGAAAATTTGTTTTTACAAAAATATATAAAATATTCACTTAGGAAAAATACTTCTAGTGAAAAACTCCATTTTAAAATTAAATTCATTGATAACTATACCAAACAATAGACACATACTAGTTAATAATAAATAAATAGTATAAGAAAGAATAAATTCAGCAGGTTGAAAGAAAAAATACACCCATGTATCAAGTTTATACATACTTGAATATTAGATAATATAAATAAATAAATTGGTAAAATATAAATTTACCTATTAAGAGCTTTTTGCTTTAAAAGGCATTTGATAGAACACGTCCCATTAATCCCTGGGTGGGCATAGGCATTTGTTTTGAGTTGCCATAGCAACTCACTTTCTTCCAATTTAAGGTGCCATGGCCCACCCCTAGGGTTAATATCTATTTTTTGAACCACATTGAACAAGAAACCATGATTGTTGTTTTCCATAATATGTTTTGCTAGTGCGTTCGTTATAATTCCTTTCGAGATTGCATACATATGTTCATAGATGCGTTGTTTCAAATGACGTTCAGTTTTTCCAAAATAGAAGGCAGGGCATAGTGTACAGGTGGCAAGGTACACTACGCCCTGAGTGAAACAATCGCATCTTTGATTAATGTAATATCTCACTCCTCTAATGGAGAAAGTATTTCCTGTTTTGATGTACTTGCAATAGGCACAACGCCCACATTTAAACATGCCTTTATTAGCCCTATATGTTCTAAGAGGGAATTCAAGTAATGTTTTTAATGAAGGCGCCTTTTTATATACTACCACAGGTTTCCTTCCTAAGTTGTTATTTAGTATGTATGAACTTGATATATGGGTGCATTTTTTCTTTCAACCTGCTGAATTTATTTTTTCTTATACTATTTATTTACTATTAACTAGTATGTGTTTATTGTTTGGTATAATTATCAATGAATTTAATTTTAAAATGGAGTTTTTCACTAGAAATATTTTTTCTAAGTGAATATTTTATATATTTTTGTAAAAACAAATTTTCTTGAGTAATATGTTTACATTTTTGTCAATACTTAATTTGTATGTAAATATTATTATTAGTTTAAATATATTTAATGTTGAAATAGCTGCGTTTTAAAAGGGCTGAATGAATGTGAATGTGAATGTACATGTTAATTGTTTGATTGATAGATTGTTTAGTAAATTAATTAAAATTAAACAATTATTAGGGTATGTGAGTATATTTAAACTCACAGGAGGTTCCAGAGTTACTTGTCTGAAGAAGTGTATGTATCCCTGTACACGAAAACGTTTACAAGTAAAGGATCTTGGATTTTACTTTGTGGCTCTGTGGCTGTGTTCTGTTGGACTCACTTATTGTTTTCATATATATATATATGGCACAATCTACACTGTCACAAATGATATACATGCCATTAATGTTGTCAAACACCTATGTATGTAGAGTATACAGCACCAGAGCAGGTAGCAGACATGCATCTGGTGTAGCAACTTGATTGGTGCTCTGTACCATCAAACAGTCATGTTTATGCCACAAAAAGAATACCTAGGTATGGCCAGTAAGCTGCGTGACAGCTCACTGTGACAAAGGTTGTACACTTCCATTACACATCGGTGGAAGATGTGGAGGGAGATACATTAAGGGTGCATTGTACTCAGTTATTGGTGTGATGAAGGCTGGGAACTATGGAGGTATTATGGCCTCTGATGCGGATGTCCTTCACATACTCAATACTTGTGTTACATACAAGGGAGTAGTCAGTATTGTGATCACATGCTGGTGGCTATTCCACTTACCATCTTTCCCAGGACACAGGTCACATACCTATTGGTCTGATTATAGGGTGTGATGTCAACATTATACTTGAGTTGTGTGTTTGTTTTCCTGACTTTGCAAATTCCTCCATGTTTTCTTGCCATTGCAGGTGTTGTCATGGCTGTGGCAGCAATCTTTGGTATGTGTTGATACTGTCTGTATTATATTAATATCACAGCTGGAGTCAATGATTGCCCACAATCTGTAGTCCTTCAGGCAGCTGTTTGGACACCTATCCATCACTTAATTAATGCACAGGAAAGGGCTTAGCAGACAGCCCTGATGTACAGACCTGATCACTGGACCTGAGATATAGTTAACTTCACACATTTCAACATACAGAGATGCCACGTATGTGATACACTGGTCTACCCACCTGGTGATATAGCTGTTTCTAACCACATCTGACAGTGTTGATTGAATATCTCAGTGTGGATCTGTGCCAAATGCCTTGACCTGGTCAGGTTCCACAAGATGATAGTGCTGTCATAATGCATGCCCTTGATGATTTCCTTGAGGACATCTATCATATATAACAGACATGATGTAGCATCAACAACTCACACAGGTCTGTTCCACACAGCCAGGATATTACTAGTGTCCATTTAGAAAATGTCCATGATGGCATGTTGGTCTACCTCACAGCTGAGGAGACTCAGGATGTGTCTATACATGCATGCATCAGGTTCTGCACCCCCCCAACTCAGATGGATGCATGTTGATGTACACCCTTCTATGGGAATATAGGCCATGTGGAGGGTGTGGTGAAGTGTGTATTCAACCGTATCAGGAAGGTGTATATGCTGAGTCACACCATAAGTGATCTGTGATGTCACAGGCAATTGATTCTGTGTGATAGGCGTGGGTGAAGGTAAGACAGTGCATACTGCCTACTGTGATCTAGCCTAGGGTTTTGACACAATCCCCCATGCAGGTATCATGCGAAACTCTCCCAGCTGGAGATTAACCCTTACTTCACTAGATTGGTAACCAATTGGCTCACTGACAGAAAACATATTGTGAAAGTTGATGAATCAACCTGTATCAGTAGAGCTGTTACCACTGGTGTACCCCAGGAATCTCTGACTGGCCCTTTACTATTTAGAATCTGTTTCTCAACAGTTCAGGCTAAATTATATGGTCTTTGGCTTACTGAGCTTGCTAATTCTTGCATATTGGGTGCAATCATTGAGTCCAACAATGATGATAGCATACTACAGGAAGAGCTAACACAGACAAATGATTGGTGACAAAGCCACATAATCTACAAATAAATGTAGAAATGTGTCTTTATGTTGTCCTTTGGAAAAGTGGAATTCCATGCTAATTACAGCACTGACAACAGTCCTGCTGCTGAAACCCAGTGATGCAAGCAATGGGAACACATATAGATAACAATCTGAACTTTAACCACCAAGTCCCCACACTAGTATTGAAAGCCTATGTTGTGCACATCATATTCCATGCCATCATCTTCAGATTGTAGGATTTGCATGGCAAGTACTGTACTTGAACCTCATCAGAACACTAATAAAGTATAATGCTGTCTTTTGCATGTACCTCACCAGACATACGCAGCAACTGGAGAGACCACAGGCCTTTTTCATCAAGAAAAGACAGGGCCTACAAACCATGTCATTATATGTGGATAGACTGAAAGCTTTGTCACTGTAATGTGTATTGCATAGGATGAGGTGATTTCAGCCTGGACTCAAGGCCAGTCTCTGACCCTGCCCTGGTGGGAATAGTGTATATCCACCAAACAAATATAGCTGATGAAATCAGCAGTGTCTGTTGAGGAGAATATGGAAATAACAATGTCCCACATGCTGGTGTAAAAGGCTGTCTGTAATGTCAAGCAAGAGCACAAACACACACACACACGCACACACACACACACACACACACACACACACACACACACACACACACACACACACACACACACACACACACACACACACACACACATACACACATGACCCCTACCTATCTAAGTCTACAGACTACAGAACTCAGTACTTTACACAAGCACCATGGCACAAGTCTGAATTATACAAGACTGCAAGTCATCTTATAGTGGATGACATCATCAGGCAATGTTGGAGAGAAGATATTGGGATGCCTAGATGAAATGGATGTGTAGGCATGTGCAAGTATCAAAATGCCATCAATTCATGACATTGGAGCAGTAACTGTAGGATACATAATTCTGCTCTTCTGTCGACACACACACACACACACACACACACACACACACACACACACACACACACACACACACACACACAGCTGATTGCAATAAGAACAGAACCTAAGTACACAGACTGCAGAGCTCAGTACTTTAAGCAAGTACCACAGCACAAGTCTGACTTCTACAAGACTGCAGCTCAGCTTATAGTGGATGACAACAGCAGGCCATGTTGGAGAGAAGAAGTTGGGAGGCCTGCATAGGTTCATAGCATCATAGATTCATAGGAGGTTACTAACCTAATGGCCCTAGGGCATTTACAAACCTAGCTGTATAAAAGCAAAATACCGTTTGTGAGCATAGTTAGATGATTGTAGTTAGCAGAGTGATTTTGTGAGGAGCACAGTATGGCCCTGTCCAAGAGGAAAATAGGTGTCACCCAAGGGTGAATTTACAATCAACCATCCAGTTGTCAAGTTTATGCTTTAATAGTTTCATTGAGGACCACTGTTTCACATGTAGTGGGAGCCTATTACAGAGGAGTGTCAGTTTCTGGGAGATATATCTGTCTTCCCAGCATGTTCTGTTTATGTCACAGGCTAGGTTGAGATCCCTGAAGCAAGTTATTCTTGCTCTATTGGATTTGCAGATGTCCAGCATTTACAGTAGGGCAGGGTCTGAGACTGCTCTGTAGGCCAGACATATGTCACCTCTCAGCAGCCTGCATGATATTGAGTGCAGTGACAACTCTTTCAGTCTTTCTATGTACATCATGTTTTGGTGGCCCTGGATTCTCACTGTCATAAACCTCTGTGTTTTCTCCAGTTGCTACAAGTGTCTGGTGAGGTACAGACAGAAGGCAGCATTGTACTCAATTAGTGGTCTGATAAGGGTACAGTACACAAGAGCTATGACCTCCCTGGTCTTGGATGTGATACCTTTGTTTATGAGGTGCACAATGTAGAATGCGTGTCCCACCACTATGGACACAGAGTGAGCCTGGCTAACTAAAAATACAAAAGCATTCCTCAAAAAATAGAAACAAAGCCTGGACACAATTTCATATGAGTAAAACCCAAACAGACAAAAAATCTACCTTGAACTACGAAACAAGGCCAAAAAACTCATTAAAACAGACAAAATCTCTCTTACTACCAAAATATTCAAAATAAACATGCTAATAACCCACAGAAATTCTGAGCCACAATCAACTCTTTCTTACTACCAGGGAAAACTTCCACCCCCTCACCAAAAACAGAAAATAACCATGACAATATCTCTACACTATTTAACAAGTTCTTTACAGAAACTATCAAAGCCCATGCAAATAACCAAACTTGCCCTAATAACCCCCCTCCAACAAAAACATCTCCTCCTCCTGAAACAAAAGATAATAGCACCCACTTTAACTTTCATTCAGTATTAATCAAGACCATTCAAAAACTTCTCCAAAAACTCAAACCGACAACGCAAGCTGCTGACAACCTACCAACTGAATATCTACAACTAGCCGCAGAATCTATAGCCTACTGTCACTATCCTAATTAACAGATCCATCTCAGAATGTGCAGTACCCCACTTATGGAAAATATTCCATATAATACCAATGCACAAAGGGGGTAACTCTTTCGAACTCAATAACTATCGGCCTATAGCTATACTATCCCCCTTATCAAAAATAATTGAGAGGGTAATCCACACACAATCGATGCAATATCTGCTAGAAAACAAGCTACTATCTATACAGCAACATGGCTTCAAACCCTTCTATAGTACTACCAATGCACTTACCTCATTCACTAACACCATAAATAACCACAGAAATAATGGACTAATCATATCTGCTACATTCTTAGATTTATCCAAAACTTTTGATATGGTCAACCATATGAAACTCCTTCACTCACTCTCCACCTTAAACCTCAGTTCATCTTCTATCTTTTGGTTTAAGAGCTATCTATCTGGTAGGCAGCAAGCGGTAAAATGGCAAAACCAAATATCTTCCTTGCTGCCTGTTTTCCTAGGGGTCCCTCAAGGCTCCATTTTAGGTCTTTTACTATTCACACTGCTCACCAACCAACTCCCATCCACCACACCCAAAGCCTCTATAGTGTAATATGCGGAAGACACTACTAGTATATGTGCAGCCCCCACACTAGATCACCTCCTCTCTCAAACACAAGAATCCTTCTCTCTAGCTGAAACTTGGTGCACCAACCAACAGCTCATTCTTAACCCATCCAAAACTAAATTACTCTTCTTTAGCTCCCACAGATCCCTTCCTCGCACTGACAGCTTTACTATCACCTCCAGCAACAATACCACTATTACCCCTACCAATCACACCAAGCTGCTAGGCATGGAAATAGACAACCACCTTAGATTTGATCTACACATTGGCCAAACCATAGAGAAAGTTCGCAAAAAACTCAAACTACTCTATCAAAACAAACACTATCTCTCAAACCATTCAAAAATAACAATAGCAAGGATACACCTACTATCTACATTACTCTATGCCTCCCCTGTTCTCACTAACCTTCGCAAAACTGATCTAAACAAACTTGAATCATGCTACAGTAAGATAGTAAGATTTGATACAGGGTCATCTTATAGAACTCATCACTGTGAGTGTCTCATCAGACTTAACTGGTTAGAGCACCCACTAATAATTCAAAGCAATCAGCTCTCACTAGTGCACAAAATATTAAACCACTCAGACAAAATCTCAGCTCTACAACATCTAATTCACCCTCACACAATGATGTGGACATCCTACAAAAAGGCCTCACTGAGACAGATGCCTGGTGTCAAAGCCATGGCCTCAAGCTCAATGCCAAAAAAATGCATCATTCCCTTTGGTAAAAACTCTGTACCCATGAGCTACCACATAGGTGGTAGTCTACTTAACACCGAAAGTGTGATAAGAGACCTTGGGACACAGGTGGACAGTAGTCTCTCCTTTGATAATCACATTGCCACAGTAGTCAGGAAATCCTTCTATGTGGCACACCTCATCAAAAAAGGTTTCTCATCCAGGAAAAAAAGAGTCATTGTTCCCCTCTACTCATCACTCATTAGACCCATTATAGAGTACAACACCCCTTTTGGTATGTACCTCACAAGACATCTACAACAACTGGAAAGGCTGCAGAAATACCTCACAAAGAGGATTACTGGCCTAAAACAGATGCCCTATGCAGACCATCTCAAAAAACTCCAGCTTTACTCCGGTGCATATCGCCTACTCAGAGGTGATCTCTGCCTAACATACAAAGCTATGTCAAACCCAGAGCTGTTGGATATGCTCCACTTAACGAAATCCCAATCCCTCCGAGCTACATGCTCTAGGAACCTAAACCTTGTCACCACAATAAACAGAACATGCTGGAGGGATAGATTCCTGTCCCAGAGATGTCCCATACTCTGGAACAAACTACCTATCTATATCAAACAAAGCTCCTCATTAGCACTCTTCAAGAAAAATCTTGATGATTGGATGGGAAATAGGAAATTCACCCCGGGGATCGCTTCTGGGGCTCTGCTCGACAGGGGCAAAGGAAAATAATTTTCTTGGGTGGCAAAAGCCAGGGTATCTTTTTGGCTAGGCTTATATAGGCCCTAGAGCCAATAGCCTAGTACCTACCTATGAATCTATGAACACCACTATTAGAACTTTAAGATCTAGCACCCAAAATCACCTACAGGTTGCCAAATTTAACAATGAGGCAGGAAAATCTGTCTACAGCCACTCGATCTCTAAACTCTGGAACTCCCTTCTTGCCCACTTAACATCCAACAACTCCATCACTCAGTTTAAGAAACTGCTTAAAACTCACTTCATGAACAGGCTTTGCTCCTGTCTCACCCTTGGATAACTAGTATATAGCTAATCTCTCTGCACCACACTAAAATATACTATCTTCTCAGCTTACCCATAGTCCTAATATTACTACAGGATAGGAAATATTTTCCAGCATGTTAAGAGAGCATTACTAACTGCTCATCCATTTGTCTAGTAGCTACTGTAATGAATTCCATGTATTGCTCCTCATAATTATGAATGTGTTTACACTGTCTTACCTCTTGCTCTCATAATTACTCAGAGTGTATACAATATGTGTCACGTAGTTTCACAATGTTAGTTTGCCTGTAATGAATGTCATAAGTAATGGATTTTAATGTTAAAAATGAATGTAATTAGAGCTTTTCTCCCCAGGCCTTCACTGAAAATGGACCCATATCCAGTCAGACTCTCCCAGTTAACAAATGTAAAATAAATTAAAAAAATAAAAAAAAAAATAGTAATTGAAGTATAGATTGCTATCAACATGTGTTCACAAGTCTTGTAACAATGTGTTTGAGCTTAGAGGGGTGCTATGTATATCATAATTAGCAGAGGTATTTCATTGCCAAATGGGGACAATGAGGCATTGTTTTGCTTTAAGGTTCAGTCTATGAGTTTGGCACCAATCATTTGTGTGTGTCAGCCCCTTCTGTAATATGTTACCATCATTGGGGGACTCTATATGACTGCATCCAGTTAGCAGTCATCTGCAAAATTGGTAAACCACAGGCCATCTACCTTTGCCTTGGCTTCAGAAAAATTGTTTCCAAAGAGATGAGGGCCTGGCACAGATCCTTGTGGTATTCCACTTGGTAAGTGGCCTAGTGGTGGAGGTGCAGTCCCCAACTTTGACAGTGTGTGCTCTGTCAGTGAGCCAGTTGGCTATCCATCTAGTAATGTATGAGTTAATTCCCAGATGGGAGATCTTCTCTATGATGCATGAATGGGGTATAGATATAGTAATGAATGAGGTATAGTAACTCATCATTGGTGGTATGTCCTTTTATCCCTCATCCATGTCTTTGGGGGTCAGTATCAAAGAAGTCCACTAGGTTTAATAAGGAAGATCTACTCTTGACAGAACCAATATGGGTCAAGTTAAATGTCTTGAAGTTCACATATATCCCTGTAGATAGGATTGATGCTGATTTCCTCCCTAGCCATGCAGATAAAGCTTTTTAGGCTTATGGGTCAGCAGTTCTAGTTCTGCATGTTACCATACCGATGTGCATTGCATATCACACAACACTGGATATTAATTTCTGTAGTGTAGGTGGTATATGTATTCCAACCTTACTATAGGAGTCTCCTATCTTCACCAATCTCCACAGCTCTTTGCAAAACAAACTGCAGTCCTGTTATTATAAAATTGCAAAATTCTCATCAGCCCAACCAAATCGCACCCACCATTGCCAGGCCACTAGAGAACTAAACTGGATAGAATTTGCACATTACCTACATTACACACAACTTACCTTTGCCAATAAATTCATTTATAAATCCAAGTGTTGCCCTTCCCTGAAAAATATCATTGAACCTTACATCCCATCCAAAAATCTACGCTCTAACAAAAAACACCTACTTAAAGTATCAAAACCTAGTAAAAGAGCAGGTAGCTGCCTCTATTCCCATTCCATAACTAAGCTGTGGAATGCCCTCCCATCATCAGTTACAGAATTAGATAACATAATCTCCTTTAAAAGAAAACTAAAGCAACATCTCACTGATAACCCCAGTTGCACATGCAACACATATCCACAGCCTCCTTAATCTAACAAAACTGTTTCACATAGCAAATATACGTTTGTATATGTCATACTGTTACACCATATGAGTTACTCTAATCTTTAGTATCGTAGTCCACACATCTATACAACTACCTTAACACATTTTCTCTTCTCTGTCACTTTCTGCTTTTATTTCTACCATTAAATACATGTTACCTATAATCTACATATTCCCACCACCTAGCTATAAAATTCTAACTGTACCTATTTTACTTTTAAGTTTAACTCTTTAATTCTACCTTCCCACTACACTTACCTTTCCCTTTTCCTACCCCCCCCGCAAAAAACAAATTGAGCTGTATTGTTAAATATTTCTAACTGTATATTTTCCTACATGCTAATGTTCCATTGTTACTGTATTGTGCCTTTTTACAACATATGTGCTGCTTAGTTTTCTGTATTATTTCACTTGCTTTATAAGTGTTTCCTTACAAATTCATGTAATGATTTTCATGTAACTTGGAGCTTTTCTCCCCGGGCCTCAACTGAAAATGGGTCTCAAGCCCAGTGGACTTTTCCGGACAGCAAATGTCAATAAATAAATAAATATGTGTGGAAAAAGTACTGAGACACTAGGGGTGCAGTGCTTGGGGAAGACAATACATGGCTCTTTTCTAAATACATGACATAATGCTAGATAGGGCCTTCAGTTTGTTATGTTTCCACATGTAATTTCATGTAATTGACAGGAAATGGTCAGTAAACAGAAGTAATACATAATAATATTTACTTTTCCATAGCGCATCGTGCAGTGGGTTTGCGTGACAGTTGGCAAAGTGTTCACGCATGCGAGATACACATTTCCTATACTATTCATGTTTGCGCATAGCTAAGCAGTGCATAAACGCAAGACACATTGCTAAAGTCTGAGAGTTAATACTAAGTCTATGAAACACACGTGCTGCTTAACTGACTCTGTGGCATCAGGTGTAAAATGCATTGACACATTTCTTTTTTAGCCCAGATGATACTGGGTTCAAATCCAGGTTTATCTAATACTTTCAAATACTTTTAAATAAATATTGATAATGCAATAACATGCATTCTTTATAGTACATGTGCTGCTGTGTGTTGGCATAACACAGTGGGTTTAAGTGGCAATGCTTGGCGGTAACTGTAGCATTTTACCACTGCTCACTGTTACTGAGAATTGGTGCACAATGTGCACCTTCACACAAACATGGAGCCCAAAAAGTGAAGAGATCCATTGATTTTTCTGCTACTTATGCATGTTGTATGTGATTCTATTTTTTGACCTGATTAAAGTGGTGAAAATGGGGTATATAGGAAAGTTGTGAAATGGGGAGCAAGCAGGGGAAGAACAAAGGGAAAGCAATACAGGAATGTGTAGGAGGGAGGTAGGAAAGAACCATAGCTATCTATTTTTTTAACAGTGTAAACTGAAAATATGTGCAGAATATTAACAGAATTTGGACTGTCATCTCCACAAAGAGGGGTGACCACAATACAATCATGTTGTATAGCTAATTGGTCTGAATCGAATGTGTCAAAAAGACACATGTGCAAAATGTAGAGCTATGGATGGGACAATTTTTTGTGGGACAGGTGCCCATTTATTTTTTATTTCAGAGAGAGAGAGAGAGGAATGTTGGGGATGGGACACTGGTATGTCTGAGTCAGGTAAGTTGGGCAGATGAGGACGCGATTTTAGACTGACAAGACAAACAAGACAAGAAGCAGGGATGGAGACGGATACAAACTGTTGGGGGACACCATGATTGGGGTAAGGGAGGGGATAACCCAGGCCCATGCCCGTCAAGCTTGGAGACAGTGAGAATCAAGTCACTGGGCTGTCATTACTGTCATCTTACTCTGTTGGTGGCTGGAGTGCTTGACATCTCCTCCTCCCTCTCTTATGAAACATGAGGGAGAGCAGCCTGTCCATCCTCTATAGGCATGTACCAATGGTGCAATGCATGACCTTATGCACCTTCCCTGGCAACTCCCTGTGGGTGATGAAATCACCACCTACGCTACTGCTCCTGCAGGGTACCACTGGACCAGCCTCCGGGGCAGGACTATCTGATAGCACAGATAGTACAGGGGCAGAAGAGGCACTGCTGCTAGGTTTGGCTTCCAGACATGCTGGGCATTGGTGCTTGAGCCAGTGGAGAGGGGGATGGCTGATCCACTGGGGTTGGCCTACCTCACTGTCCTTGGAGCATTTAGTGATGTGGTAAACATGGATGACATGGACACATTTTGATGACACATGATAAAAATAAACTAAAATAAAAATAAAATAAAAAATATATATTTTTAAAAATAAAAAAATAAAGAAAATAAAAAAAGAGAGATAAGGGTTGGTGTGAGAGAAAAATAGAGATAAAATTAGTACCATCATACGACATACAATGCATTAATACAACTATGCACCTATTTTATCTTGAGTTTTACATTTACGTATATCTTTTAACAGTGTACTACAGATTGCTGCAACTAATCATTGAAATGTGCATATACTGCACACATGTGTGTTCCAGTTATACATATTACAGTTTACAGCAGGTTATTTGTGCCATTGGTATAGAGTTTTTAATTTAATGTAAATATTATTAAAGAAATAGTATTGTGTAGCTGTGAATTGTGGTATTTGAACCCACAACCTCTGACTAAAGTCTAATATTAGACTCTTACAATTGGCTTGTACTACAGACTAATGCATGCTTAGCTGCTTTTGCAATTGGGGTATGCATGCTCAGTTTGATACAATTCTATAAAATAGCAAAAAGCTCTCTTCAACTGTTAATGCTACAATAACACATCCTCTGCTACATACATACCACTTTCTTCCCTCTGTTTTTCTAATTGAGCTTCATGGGCCTGGACATTGAACTTATGATCCCTGGCAGTTGAGGAAAGAACAGAAATGAACAGAAGAGCATTTTGCATACAGTCTTGCCTATATTAAGGTTTTGAAGTCATACAAGTACTCTCTTTAATTTAAGCTAACACATCTGTGGGAAGTCCTCAGTCCTAAATTCCTCCAACCACTGGTTGAGAGTATCCCTTTTTCTCCTCTGTGGCACTGGATACAGCCTAGGCCAAACTATTCCACACCTCAGACTTGTACTAGGAGCCAGAATAGTACCCCTGAAGAAACATTTTGCTGTGGTGCTTTACCAGGAGTCCAATAAATATCCTGGACTCCTGGACACTCCACCTCTGTGCCCTAAACCTGGCACTTTCCCCACTAACACCTTCCATGTCTACCAGCTGACCTAGAGCAATGGAGACTGATGCTTTTACACCAATTCCAGTTATCACATTTACTGGGAGGGTGCAAACCTGAGCAATGCATTTGCACGATGGTAAGAGGAGAGCAGCAGTGCCAAGCAGTGAGGAATTTAAAAAAATGTAATTGGAAGGTTAATCTGATAAATGGCCTTAGTTTGAGGGGCGTCTACTGATGTAGCCTGTAAATATATATTGGAAATTGGAAGGTAACTGTTAGGTGAGTTAGGTTTGTAGATATGCACTGAGGGCATAAATGTAATGAACTGACACATTTGTTTTTACCTTTATACACTGAAAATATTGATTGATTTTTACACTGTGGGGTTCAAAACTAGGCATAAGGGACAAACCATTTTCTTCCACAGCATTGATTTCCCATCTTTGCTACAAAAGAAGTGCTGCTCAGACATACTCAGGAATCATACATAAATACTGGTAACAGTATGAACTATTACACATGTATGTGTGTGCCCTGACAAGGTTACTGAATATGGAGTCAGTTGTGTATGTGTTTTAGGCAAATGTGAAGCTCATGCAAGTTCAGATAGCAGAATTATACTTACAGAACTATAGTACACAGTATACTCTCAGTCATATATCTGAAACACAATAATGGGGTCTCATCCCTCATACATATAATTCATATCAGCTCCATTATCTAAAGTGTTATAAGTGGGAGTGAACATAATGGGAAGTGGAACAGCAGTAAATTATGGAACATCCTGTATTAGAAACGAGGACCATGTGTATGGCAGTGCTGCACTTACCTGTTGGCACAGGAAAAAAAGTTGAAATAATACTTGCCTATGTTTCATTCATTGCTATAAACTGCACTGTCACAACATGTAAAAAAAAGGTTGCACACCATGTACTACTCCAGCCCTACACTTAAATCAGCTGCCACAGCATTAATTACATGACATTCTCTAATTTACTAATATTTCTTAAGGTGTCTGTGTTAACCACTGCACAACTCCACTTATTGGGTTTGTACCGTACCCAATAGAATTAATTGAATGTATCCGGTTTCTGTTTTTAGCTGTCTGGATCTTGTCTGCAGGTGTTCTGTCTGCTTCCTGGGTGGTCCAGTTGTCCAGTTTGTGTACTGCCGTACTTTGCACAAACAAGTTAAGCACAGCCAAACCTGACATTCATTTCCTCCTTTCCAGTGATTGCATTAATTGCCGCATCATGCAATACTGGCCCCTGCCAGAAATAAATAAACAAATAAATAAATAATGAATAAAAACAAGATAGAAAAGGGGAAAAAAAGACAAGTAGTTGAAATGAGAAAAATCAATCTATGACATACACACTAGAAAATGTTGGTTCACGTGTGATATGTCTACAAAGATCTGAGTTTGAACTCTCAGTCCAATGAACCTTCAGAACACAGGAAAGGTGCCTTATCCCTCTTTGCCACATAAACAGCTTTATAGCAATGAACTAAAATCATTCTGCACACAACCAACTGCAACATCACCTACAGTGATATGAAACCATGCAACTGTTATTTGTACATTTATTATTTTGGATGTAGTGCACTAAGTAATCACACAATCAGTTATGACTATTGCTTGCAAATATATAGCTCTATCTTACCTCTCTGTGTTGGTCATTCTTCACTAATCTGACCAGTAATCTGAGACATGCAGTCTGCAAGCAATTCTATATCATTGGCCTTAAAATGTGTGAGGACATTAAATAGAAATAATATCAGATGTAGTTGCCAAAAATGAAAGGAAGGTTGGATGTTAATAAACACAACCTGTGAATTGTGTCCTGTTTACTTACATTTCCACCCTTACATCTAACAGTTTGTATGACTAACCTGACACACCCACTGGATGTATGGCAGCCTGCAGTGCTGTTATGCCTTTCTTCTCCCAACCACTAATCATTCACAGTTGTAATCCATTAAAAACAAACACTGAGGGACTGACTACACTATGTTTACATCCCCTACATGGAGCCAAGTATTTGGGATTCAGAAATTCTAATCAGTTCACACCTCATTTGCATATTCTCCATGCTAACAGCCCTGAATCTACACCCTATAAAAAGGCAACCATGTAGCTAGACAAACTGAAGGTGAGGAGACTTGTTTATGAGCAGAAAACTGAACAGAGGCTATTATTTTGGGATATACCCCCCTGAACTACACACTCTAGGGATCTAAACTTGTCACCACAATAAACAGGACATGTTGGAGGGATAGATTCCTGTCTCAGAGACTTCCTATACTCTGGAAAAACTACCCATCTATGTCAAGCAAAGTTCCTTATTAGCACTCTTAAAGGAAAATCTTGATGAGTGGATGGGAAATAGGAAATACACCCCGGGGATCATTTCTGTGGCTCTGCTCAACAGTGGCACAGGAAATTAACTTTCTTGGGTGGCATAAGCCAGGGAACCTTGTTGGCTAGGCTTACTTAGGCCCTTGGGCCAATAGCCTAGCACCTACCTATGAACCTATATCTGCACAGAGGATCACTGAACTTGAGAAAGTATGCTTGCATTTTGTCAGCTATATACTGCATATGCTGGAATGTAATTAGGAAAAATCTGAAGCAAAGGCTTTTATACTTTTTATCTGCATGCATTAGTTAGAAATGCAGTGATGCAATGGGCATGTTTGTCAAGGAATTTCATATGTATACATGACTGTCAGTACTTTAAAATGGAATGCTCTGTGATAAATATGTACACATGTTTCAGGGACAGTTAGCATTTCAAAGATGGTTTGTTAGCAAAATGTGTTATTTGCCTGTTCTTTAGGGGGGAGCAAAGCTGCATTTATGTTATGGTACAAACAAGGATATGATACTATTGTTACTCTTCTTTTTTTTGCATTCAGCCTGTTTTTTTTTTTTTTTTTTTTTTGTATTTCAGATCTCTAGATCTTTTTATGTTTCTCCAGTGAGTAATACTGAAATGTTACCTTTTCTGTTTTATCTGGGAACAGTTATTTTGTAGTTATGTGATACTTCCTTCTATTGTCTTTTAGGACACCTAGGACTATGCCACCCAGGCATGTCAATCCTCAAAGACCACTCTTCACTGATGCTGAAAATCAAGTGATCATTGATGATTTTAGGCAACGTGGTGCCTTTCTGCTTGAAACGGGACAGGGAGATATGGCATGCAGAATGCAGATTTGGCAGCAGATTGTGCATGATGTTAATGCCATGGGTGAAGACAGCAGGACATATGAGCAGGTGCACCATAAGACCACTGACATGATCATATCTGCACAGAGGAGACCAACTGCATTGGGCAGTGATTGGATGGATACCAGGGGAGGGCCTGATACAGAGCCACCACTAACACCAAATGAAGAGTTCTTGCCCACTGTCAGGGATCCAGACAGCTCCCAGGAAAATGCAGAACAGCATGCCCTCAACATCTGTGCCACAGTTTCAGGGGTAGCAAGCATGTCCCAGGAAGAGCTTCCAGGTAGGCTTTTGTATCATAGTTGTTGAATACTGTTCTATAGTGAAACAATTAACCTGAATATGTTACTTCTGTGTCACAATAAGTTTTTTATTGGGGGGGGGGTTGAAGATTGCTACAGTTAACACATTCTGATTGATTAGCTAAGGTTGGAGTTGTCATGCAAGTTTTTGTTGAAAGTATAGCTAATGTACATTTAAAGGGGTAAAAGTATTACCCACTGTGTTACTGTTAATTGTGATGATGTTGCCCTTACCTTTTGCTTAACTTCTTCCAGGACCATCTGGCTTGCAGAGGATAACCTCATCTGCAGATGGTAAGCCAAACATTTTTATGTCAGTACTGATGAGCAATTTAAAGAAATAGTTCAGTGTGTGATGTTCATATGATCATAGGAGGTTACAAGTCTTTTGGTCCTAAGGCCTCTACAAGCATAGCCATGTATACCCTTGTTCCCTTATGGACCAAGATATATAGTCTATGTTTGCGTGTTAATCTAAGATCAGCACCGGCTGCCCCTGTCCAAGAGGGGTGTAGGTAAAACCTCCAGTATAAATGTGTAGTTTTCCATCCAATTGTCCAGGTTATGCTTAAATAAGGTCATTAAGGAGCTCTGTTTTACATTAATTGGGAGTTTGTTCCAGAAGAGTGGAAACCTCTTGAAAAAATATCTGTCTTTCTAGAATGTCCTGTTAATATTGCAGCCTAGGTTAAGGTCCCTAGACTGAGTGAATCTTGTCCCATTGGATTTGTGGATATGTCTCATCAAGGGAGCATCTGAGACTGCTCTGTAGACCAGGCACAAGTCACATGTAAGCAGTCTATATGATACAGAGTAAAGTGATAGGGCCTCAGTCTGTCCATGTAAGTCATGTGTGGAGGCCCTGAATTTTCTTGGTGAGAAACCACTGAGGTCTCTCCAGTTGCTGTAGATGTCTGGCGAGGTACATACAGAAAGAAACATTGTACTCTATTATTGGTCTGATGAGAGCAGAGTACAGGGAGCTATAACCTCCTTAGCTTTGGATGCTACACCCTTGCTTATGAGGTGTGAAATGTAGAAGGCTTTCCTTACTAATGTGGACACCTGATGATCAGAGTTAATGCTGCTGTCAACTTGCTTTCATATATCCCTCACCACTGGGTTTGAACTTAGGGGGGTATCATTAATGCTGTAATTAACAGGGGTTTCTCCTTTGCTAAAGGGGATGATAATGTATTTTTTTTGTATTTAGTTTTCCATGGCTTTGACACCAATCTCTCTGTAAGCCCATTTTGTAGTATGTTGACATCTTTGGGGGATTCTGCAAAGCAAAAAAGGGGGAAACTGAGACACAGCTGGATATTCACAAAAATAATATATTTATTCACAGGTTAACACTTTCACAATCAAAATTACTGATTCTTCAGAACATTAACAACATTAAACAACCATATAATTAAAAAAAATGAATCAGCCTATCATTACATTATTACAAACAAAACAAATCATTCTCACCAAGGTTGCAAAAAGCTTCAAGCAAGGGACTGGAGCAACATCATGCAGGATCTCTTTGATTTGTCATAATTTCACCTATTAGGTTTTGATAGGCTATTCTTGTTTTTATCATCTTATGTATAGCCAGTAGGATAGTCATGTGCAGTATGTAGCTGATTGGAGCAATACCTTCAATAATTTATGTTGATTTGCTGAAGTTTTGTATGTGTAACAAGATAAGCTGCCTGAGTAGCCAATATGATATATTTTCAGGTCTGGAGCATCATTTTACATTTATATTCAAGTGTTTTGATTGTTGCATGATGTGTACTTCTGCAATACTATGGATCTGAATAGCATGATGCATTCTTTCACTATTGATTGGTTATTGCTTTATTATTATTTTAAAATATATGAATGACATGATGGCAATGATTAGAACATAGCCAACTGGAGTAATGACCTGCTTTTTAATTGATGCTGTCTGATTGGTTTGTTTTATTTGTAGAAAAGTGATGACACGCTGATTCATTTTTTAAATGTATGGTTGTTTAGTGTTTTTAATGGTCTGGAGAAGCGGTCATTTTGAGCTTGAAAGTGGAACCTGTGAATAAATATATTATATTTGTGAACATCCAGCTGTGTCTTGGTTCCTCCCTTTTTTTGGTTTGCAGTTACATATTGTTTTGGAGGGTTAATCATTCATCCCCGGTGCTGTTTGTTACTTCTACACATCTTTGGGGGATTCAATGATTGTACCCTATTTGCAGTTATCAGCAAACTTGGTAAGCCATAGGCCATCTATTTTTGCCGGGACGTCTGGCATAGATTCTCAGGTGTAGTCTAGGAAAGAAGAATGCCAAAGAAGCTGAAAAGTAAGGTGTACAAGACAGTGGTGTGACCAGTACTACTGTATGGTACAGAAACCGGGGCAGTAAAGGTAGAGCAGATGAAGAAGCTTGAGGTAATAGAAATGTAGTACCTGAGAATGGTTATAGGATGCACACTGTGGTACAGATGAAGAAATGAGGACATAATAGCAGAAGCCAAAGTAGCTCCAATTGCAAAAAAGATCAAAGAGAACAGATTACAGTGGTATGGACACATGTGCAGGAAAGCAGAAGACAATCTGGTGAAGAAGGTTTGGGACAGACAGGAAGAAGGTAAGAGGAAATGAGGACATCCAGCAAAGAGATGGATGGATTGTGTGAAAGAAGATCTGAAACAGTCAGGCATAAGCATTGAAGATGGCAGGAGTCTGGCACTGAATTGAGAGAGATGATGACAGTTAACACAATACCCCAACCCAATGCAGAAAATGGGAAAAAGGGAGCTGATGATGATGAGGATGACTCTGAAAAATAGATACTAAATAGAAGGGAGCCTAGTACAGATCCTTGTGGAACTCCACTGCTAACAGGTCTGCTAGTAGAGGTGGCATCCCCAATTTTGACTAGATGTGTTCTGCTTGTGAGCCAGTTGGCAACCCATCTAGTGACATATGAGTTAATTCCAGCTGGGTGAGATTCTCAATGATGTCTGAATGGGGCATTTGGTTAAAGGCCTTAGCTAGGTCGAGATAGACAGGGTGAACTGTTTTGCCTTCATCCAGGGCTTTGGTGACATTCTCAAAGAAGTCCATCAGGTTTAGCGACAAGATCTGTCCTTAATAAAGCCAAACTGGATTGGGTCAAGAGTTTGAAGGTCACCTATATCTTTGTTGATAAGGTGCATGACAATTCTCTCCATGGCCTTGCAGATAAGGTTGGTTAGGCCTCTGGGTCTATAGTTCCTGGGGTCAGTTGAGGGGACCACTTGATGTAAAGGGATTACGGTTACTGTTTTCCACTCAGCTGGGATAAAGCCAGTGCTTAGACTGAGATTGAAGAGCGTGCTCGGTGGTTCCACTAACTCCTGTTATAGACCATGTAATAAGCAGCCTGGGGTGTTATCCAGTCACACAGAGGCTTATTTTTTGGCCTTGGAGAGTACGGCTATAACCTGCTGTCTAGATGTACTAAGCAGAGAACTGATGGCAGGTATGTTATGGGGTATGATTGGTGGGGACAGGGGGGTAACGTTTTTGCCAAACCTGTCTGCTAGTAGGTTAGCAATGTCCTCAGGTTCAGTATGAATGGTACTGTCCACAACTAGTTTAGCCTTCTGTTTTAGATTTCAGATGTAACTAAAGAATGATTTGTGATTTGCCTTGGCTAGGGATGCTAATTTAGTTTCATAATTAACTTTCGAGGACTTTACAAGATGTATCATCTGCTTGTTCACACGTTGGAGGGAGTTCTTCCTCTGCTGGGACCATTCCCTCTTGTTTTTTGACAGCAGTTTCTTTCTCTTATTGTATAACATATTTATGCTGGATGTCCACCAGGGTGGCTTATTTTTTCTTGAGGAGTTTGATTTGATCCATTCCAATATGGGTGAGTACATTTATATATATTTTTTATTTTTTATTTCTATTTAACATTTCTTTACTGGGAATTATTCAGGACATTTGTGTACACCTCAGTATAGGGGTCATTGCTGTCAGTGTTGGCAGGGGGTTTGAAACTAGTGATGCCATCTCTCAGTAGGCTATAGTTTGCTTTGGAGAAATTGTTTAACCTTTTTGCTCTTGAGTGTATGTCAGGTACATTTGTTACTTCAAACAAGACTGATTTATGATCGGACTTTACCAGGGAGGGCCCCACACATGGGGTGGTGCAGATATCCCCCATGTTGGTGAGTACTATGTCAAGGATGTTAGAGCCCCCTGTGGGGGTGCTGACTAACTGATCCAGAGCATTTGTGTTACAAAGTCCAGGAACCTTTGGGTGAGTGCATTTGTGCTCATATATGCTGCCCAATTGATGGAAGAATAGTTAAAGTCACCCATGACCAGGGTATTTGGCTGTACTGTGAGTGACTGAGATACGTCCAGGTAGGCTGTGTGGTTTTCATGGTTCATGGTGGGGGGAGCTAACAATGACATGGAGGGGGATCTTTCCTACAGTTAATTGGACTTGGAGTAACTGTAGGGAGTCATATTGTTTAACCAGTCTTCAGGTGTATTTGTCTATAATGAAAATGGATGCTCCTCTTCCTCCTCCTTTGTTTTTTTTCATGTTCGTTTTATGGTCTGAAAGTTTGGAAGGCATTATAGCACTGTATGGTTTGGGTGCTCTCTGAGGCCTTGAACCATGTCTCTGTGACTGTGCAGAAATCAGCATCCTCCAAGGTGAGAAGGACTTCCAGTGAGTGCGGTTTCTGATTTAGCCTCCTAGTATTAAGCAGTATAACCCTGAGTTTGTTTCTAAAGGATATCTTCATGTTGGGAATTTTGTTCTTATGACATTGCCTAAAACAGGTGCTATGGGGAGGCAAGTACCTTTGCCAGCAACCTAAAGCCTAGAGGTGACAGCTGAAGACCATCTCTGGCAAAGCAGCATGGTCTGTCAACCATATCATATCAGGCTGTCTGTCAGATACTGGATCCCCAAGGATTGACACCAAAAGCTAAGTCAATTGTTGAAGTCAAACATCTTTCTTTGTACTGTGGCATCATCCTGGGTGAGGGAAGAATGCTGCTTAGGGCTACATAACTGCCTGGGGCAAATAATCTGAAAGCTCAGTCATGTCTCTCTTCATATAGTCTACTGAGGTACGTCTCAAGTCAGTCACTCCAACATGAACTAATACAGTGCCGTAACAGTACTTGTTGTTTAGAGACTTGAGTGTGTGAGTGATTTGGTGGAAACTGGCACCAGACAGGCAGCTGACTGTGGCTTTCTCCTTGTCCAATCTAGTGAGGGGGACATCTGCATGCCTTACTATGGAGTCACCTATAACCAAGACATTTGGTTTAGATATGTTTTGCCTTAGGGCTTAATAGGTGAGACTGATGAGTGGGTTATTATGTGTAGTCAGTGTTGTTGGGACCGTATTGTGTGCAGAAGGTTTGTGCTTGGGAGTTCTCTGCTTTTTTGGTATATTTCTAGTGAGTACTTCCACGTATGTAGGTTTATGTGTTGTGTGCTTGGTATATGTGGGAGGTGGAGTGTATGTGCTGACAACCTACTTGCTATTTTGTTTGTTGTTATGTGAGAGAGAGAGAGAGAGAGAGCACCGATTCCAGATTCATAGTATAGACACATCTCTCACATATTGTATAGGTTCATAGGTTCATAGTTAGGTACTAGGCTATCTGCCCAAGGGCATTTATAAGCCTAGCCAGAGTGTGTCAGCTTTCGCTGCCCCATTGATTAATTAACTGAGCCTCTGTCAAGAAGAGCCAATGAAGTGATCCCAGGGGTGTATTTTCTGTTACCCATCCACTCGTCAAGGTATCTCTTGAAGAGTGTTAGTGAGGGGCTCTGCCTAATGTAGTTAGGAATTTTGTTCCAAAGTATGGGGAGTCTCTGTGACAGGAATCTATCCCTCCAGCATGTTCTGTTTACTGTTGTGGTGAGGCTTAGCTCACTAGAGCGAGTGGCTCACTGTGACTTGGATTTCTTTAGGTGGAGCATGTCCATCAATTCTGAGTTGGACATGGTTTTGTAAGTCAGGCAGAGATCACCTCTGAGTAAGCGATATGGCACTGAGTACAGCTGGAGTTTTTCCAGTTGGGCTGCATAGGACATATGTTTGCGACCAGTAATCCTCTTGGTGAGGTACTTTTGTGGTCTTTCCAGCTGTTGGAAGTGTCTTGTGAGGTACATCCCAAACGGGGCATTGTACTCTATGATGGGTCTGATGAGTGACGAGTAGAGGGGCACTATAACCTCTTTATTTCTAGATGCGAACCCTTTAGTAATTAGATGGGCTACATAGAAGGATTTCCTAACTACTTTGGCAATATGATTGTCAAAGGAGAGATTACTGTCTACCTGAGTCCCCAGATCTCTTATTACCTCTTCTGTATTAAGGGGGCTGCCACCTATGTGGTAATTTATGGGTGTTTTGTTTTTCCCAAATGGGATGACTATGCATTTTTTGGCATTTAGCTTGAGACCATGACTTTGACACCAGGTGTCCATCTCAGTAAGGCCCTTTTGGAGAATGTCCATGTCAGCTGGAGAGTCAATTATGGCTCCCAGTTTGCAGTCATCGGCAAACTTGGTTAGCCATAGTCCTCCTGTGTTTGCCTGTACTTCTGAGAAGTATATGTCGAACAATAGAGGTCCCAGGACTGAGCCTTGTGGGACACCACTTGTGACTGGTTTAGAGTCGGACCTGGAACCCACTATTCTTACTGTGTGAGTTCTGTCTGTAAGCCAGTTGGCAACCCATCTCGTGACATAGGAGTTTATGTTCAGGCTGGTGAGTTTTTCTATAATTCTCGAGTGGGGAATGGTGTCAAAAGCCTTGGTGAGGTCAAGGTAGGCTGTGTGAACTACCTTCCCCTCATATATGGCCTTGGTGACTGTCTCAAAGACGTCAACCAGGTTTAGTAGGCATGACATGCCCTTAACACAACCAAAATGGGTTGGGTCAAGTGTTTGGAGGTTCCCAATGTCTTTCTTAATGAGTTTCATGATGATGCACTCCATAGCCTTGCAGACCAGGCTAGTCAGGCTTATGGGGCGATAGTTACCAGGGTCAGTTGTGGCCCCTCCTTTGTGGAGTGGAATAACCGTTGCTGTGTGCCATTCTATGGGCATGTAGCCTGTGGAGAGGCTGAGGTTGAACAGTGTGTTTAGGTGATGGGTTAGTTCATTCTGTAGTTCGTGCAAGACGCAGCCTGGGACACCATCTGGCCCCATTGATGCTGTGCTTTTGGCTTTTGAAAGGGCTGTTTTCACCTGTGCGTCTGTGATTTCCAGGACACTACACTTTTCTGGTATTGTTGTGGGCCCTTTTGGGGGTGAGAGAGGGGGTGAAGTTTGCACTGAATATATCTGCCAGAATGTTGGCAATATCAGTGGGTTCAGTATATTTTGTGCTATTTTGCACTAGCACAGAGCATATCTGCGAGTTGCCACTTTGATTCTTGACATAGCTAAAGAAGGCTTTGTGGTTATCTTTTGAATCCTTGGCTATTTTTCTTTCGAAGTTAGCCTTGGAGGATTTTATGAGGGATGTTAGTTTCTTACTGATACTGATCAGGGATGTCTTTCCTTCTTGGGATTTGCTTTTTTTCTGAACTAGTTTCCCCCTTCTATTGTATAGCCTGTTTATGGCAGGGGTCCACCAGACTGGTTTCCTTCTCTTAGGGGAGTGATTCTTGGTTTTGCTAGGGGTGGCATGATCCATGCATCCTTGTAGGTGCTCATAGAGTGCATTTGTAAAGGTTCCTGCATCTTGGACACTGTTATCCTTTAGCATGGGGGCTGTGAAACTTACCACCTCTGTCTTAAGTAAGGTGAAGTTTGCTATAGAAAAGTTTTTTCACTGTGGTTTTCTTGGTTGGAGGTGGTGGTGTGGTGTGAACATCCAGAGTGATTAGTTTATGGTCTGATCTAACCAGTGACGGGTTGACCTCTGGTGTGGAACACCTGTTGCCCATGTTGGTGATGACCAGGTCCAATATGTTTTCACCTCTGGTAGGAGAGTTTACCAGCTGATCCAGGGCATTTGAGTTGATAAATTCCAGGAAGCACTGGACCTGGGAGTTTGTACTTGAGTAGTTTTCCCAGGTAACGGTAGGGTAATTGAAATCGCCCAATATCAGGGTGTTCGGTAGGACCTTCATGTTTTCCAGTGTCTCCAGAAAGGCAGAGTGGTGGTCCTGGGTCATGGAGGGTGATCTGTAGCAGGCCACAATTTGCATTGCAGATTTGCCCGATGTCAGTTGCACATGGATGATCTCAGAGGTATCATGCTGTTCCACTAACCTGGAGGTGTAGGTATCCTTGATGAATATGGATACACCCCCTCCTTTTGTGTTTCGGTGCATGTTCTGTGGCCGAAATGTGCGGTATGAGTTGTAACCCAGTAGTGCTGGGGTGCTCTGTGGAGCCTTGAACCAGGTTTCAGTTACTGCACAGATGTCAACATTCTCCATACTGAGGAGTGCTTCGAGCATGTGCATTTTGAGATTTAAACTCCTGGCGTTAAGTAGCATAACCCTCATTTTTTTATTTGTGCTGTTTACGGAGGTGGGTTTGACTTTTGAGCCTTGCCTAAAAAAGGCAGTATGGGGGCAGCAAGAGCCTTGGCCAATATTTGAAAGCCTAGGAGTGACAGGTGCAAGCTGTCTCTTGTGAAGCAATGAGGCCTGTCGAGCATGTCGTCCCAGGCTGACAGACACTGGATCCCCTTTGAATGACACCAGAAGCTTAGCCAATTGTTGAAATTATCATTTTTTTCTTTATACTGCAGTATCATTCTTGATGACAGCAGGATGCTACTCAGGGTCAGGGTCATACCCGCCTGGGCTACATGATCAGAGAGCTCTTCCATGTTTCTTTTCATGTAGTCCAGGGAGGTATGTCTCAGGTCATTCACACCAACATGAACAATGACAGAGTCATATTTGTACTTGTTCTGGAGTGACCTGAGTGCTTTTGTGTTATGTGGCGGATTCTGGCTCCCGACAGGCAGCTAACAGTAACCTTCTCCTTGTCCAGCCTAGTGAGTGGGAAGTCAGTGTGCCTAACTATAGAGTCACCTATTACTAGTGTGTTAGGTATGTTATTTCACCTTAAGGGCTGTGATTGTGAGGCATACTGATTTTGTGTTTTATGTGTTGTCTGGTTGGTGACGGGAGGTGCAGGTTTTTTGGGTGTCTGCTTTGGAGGTCTGTGATGCTTTTGCAGTTTTTATTTAGAGCCTCTGAGTATGATTTCATGTATTTATGTGTATTTTTTGCCAGTGCTGGTTTAGTATGTCTATGTGAGGCTGGAAGTGTGGTGCAAGTGTTAACCTTCTCCTCATAACTGCCTGTTCCAGTCTTGGGTGGAGAGAGCTTAGCCTCCAATTTAGCTATATAATTGCATCTCTTGCATATGTTAATGTTTTGTGGTAGAAGGAGAGGACTGTCTGTGTACATGAGGCAGTTGTAACATTGCCTCAGGATACCCAGGTTCACCAGCTGGACTGGAGAGTACACCTGAAATTGCCCTTTGGTCATGCCTGAATAGTAGGGTGAGCTGCTTAGTCATTTGTTTGGTATGGGGTGAATAATGAGCCTTGCCCTGCTGGGCAATCAAGTGTCGGGGTATATTAGTGCTTGCTATTAGGTCTGAGCAAGTGCTGGACTGTAGGATTCTTTTTAAGTGCTTAGGTTGAGAGTTAGACTACTTTCAAGGGAAAAACTGAAGAGGAGACTTGGTGGAGCCGGGATAAATTTAGCCCTAGCTAACAGGCGCTGCCCAGATGTGCAAAACCATGCAAACACGGTTTTTACAGCAGGGAAATGAAAGAGATAGAAATTAGCCTAAAATGGTCTATAAACTACTAACTTCTGGGCTGGCACCACTCCTCCAGGGACAGATGGCTGCTCAAAGCTCCCTCTCTTACAGGTGAACAGAGAAACCTCCCTCTACCCAAGTAAGGTATGGGCAACTCAGAAAATTGTAACACAGCCCTGAATTCAGCACTAGTTGAAAACTTGACTATACTAGCTTAGAATGGTGGGAAACAAGGAAAAAAAATTTTTAAAAGATAAGGCAAAAACAGTAAGAGATACACTTAAAACAGCTTTAAACGACTACAAACAGTAAAAATACACTTAAAACAGATTTAGATGATTACAAGCAATCAGAAAAGGTTTTTAAACAAATTACCCAATTAACCAGTAAAAAAGTCTCAAAACTGAGCCCTTTTCCTGTAGTCTTCAATCAGACAAGTTCTAACTGCACACTCCTGCCACTGGGGTGCAAGGGAACCTTCTCCAAAAAAGAAGGACTGGATTAGTGCTCAAGCTATACAAACAAAGCTAGATTCAGCAGGCCTGGATCTAGTCTATGCTACAGCAAACAAGGCGCACCAATTTCAGTAAGAAACAGTTCAAATATGCAAGCACTATAAGCCTTTAACCAGAAATTCCCAGCTCAGAAGGGTAGAGTCCAGCCTCTCCTCCCACAAGAGTGCAGACCACGAACCTTCTTAATGTAAAATAACTTGTCTGAAGCCCAAGTGCTTAAAACAGAACTAATACACTTTTAGAATAACAGACACTGAGCCTTCAATCAGCAGTTCCCAACTTAGAAGGATGTAAGCTACCTGTCCTGCCACAAGAGTGCAGACCACAAACCTTCTTAACGTAAAACAACTGGTCTGAAGCTCAAGTGCTTAAACCAAAAGGCTTAGAATGATAGTTACACCAAGCAGTAATAAATACAATTGAGCACTTTTAAGATGTTTTTTTTTTTTTTTTTTTTTTTTTTTTGAGTGAGCAAATGAGATGGGCCCAGGAGGAGTATCCAAATGCAAATTTACAAGAGGGGCGGGCAGTTTCAAAGCCACCAAGATTAACACCAAAACAAAAGCAGGGAGAGTGGGTGGGGAACTAACTGAAAAAACAGAGCCACAACTTCCAGCTAAATAGTATTCAATGCAGCACAAATAAATCAATTTAAATGCTGTATTATTTGAAAAAACTACAGATAAAGATTTACTTAAATTCACTTGTACATCCAGCTGATTTGATTCATGTAGGTCTTAGCTGGCCAAAGCTCAGAGTTTAAACAGAAAATAATCCAAAATGTACCACTTATATAAGGCAGAAACCAAATAACAATGAAGTAAACAACTCCCACTTATCACTGGCTATTCAAGAATTCTAACAAGCATTAACTGAAAAAAACAGAGCCACAACTTCCAGCTAGATAGTATTCAATGCAATACAAATAAATCAATTTAAATGCTGTTATAGGAGTAATAGGTTGGTCTGTATACATGTGGCAATTGCTACATTGCCTCAGGATGCCCTTGTCAAGCAGGCTGGCTGGAGAAATGGTGGGAAATGGACCTTCCATTATGTCAGGTGTGTTCAGTAATAAGTGGAGAAAGGTGGTCTAGATGGACAAGATTGTGCAGTAGAACTAGTAAAATAGCCAATCTATGGAAGGTTTAGGGGTAAAAACCTGTGCCGGTGCCTCAAAAAGCACAGATGGGTTGCTCTCTGGGCAGCAGTGCACAGCTGCACCAAGAAGCAAAGAAGCTTATGAGGGTTCAGTAGCAGTTATTTAGGGAAAATTTGACTTTTTAAGCATTTGTGTCTATACACTGCAGTACTAACCCCTGTTGTACTGTGCACAGCTACACACAAATGGTGTGCTTAAATGTCAGTTAAGTAAAACAGTGTTTAAACAAACCAACCAAAAGGAAAGCCGAAGACTGAGCCTTTGTTCCAACAATCCCTGCTCAGATGTGTCCTGGACTACACTCTCCTGACACAAGGGTGCAGGAGGGCCCTCTTAATGTAAGATGGCTGGCTTTAGTGCTCAGAAAATATCAGTCTAGATTCAGCAAGTCTGAATCTAGCCTATGCTATAAGTTGTTCAAGTACGTTAAACAGGTAGTGCAGAAAATACAGTCACAAACAATAAAAAGTTTAAAGTAGGCAGCAAAACAATAGCAAACAGTTTAAAAGTGCAAAGCAGGCTATAGAAATACTTATTTTTCAATAGAATCCACAGGATGCCTTGGATTTTGTTCAGACTGACTTCAGATCTCTGGCTAAGGATGCCAAATTCTGTGCAGCTCTGGTAAACTGATGTTGATGTCAGGACTGTTGTATGCATTGCTGTACTGACTAATAGTGGCAGCACTGTTGTTTTGTTAGCATATATTGGAGCATAGTAGTTTAGGCAATCATCGTTCTTGTGTTTGTAGCTTTTTATCACAGGTGATCCTGACAGTGGAAGTGTAGGACTTCTACGACCTGATGTCAGTGTATCACCAGAGTCTGATGATGATGGTGGCCAAACAGAGGCACAGTTGGGGGGTGCAGAGGTTGAATCTGACACTGAGGTTGACATACAGCCATTCCCTGCAATTCCATCTGAAACAGCCAGTAGGCCTACGCCTACACACTCCAGTGAGCCCTCAGATACTGGACAAGTGGAGGGCAAGACCATTAATCAAGGAAGTGTGGCTACTGCAGCTTCAGTGCCTGTTGACTCTGGCTGTAGCCAAAGTGTGGGCAAGGTTCCTTGCAATAGAGTTGTTAGGGGTGCTTGGAGGAGACCTGCTGTCCCTCCTCCACCTGATCCAGGTGTCTCTTCCCATGACACTCAACATATGTTTAGGGCCATTATGGAGGCACAGGCACATTCCCATAGGTGTTCCAGAGAAATGATTAAGGTTGTAGATGTGGCACAGGCTGACATTAATGACTGCCTCCACCATGTTGCCAATTCAATGGAGCAGATGAATGACACCTTAGAATGAGAGATGTCTGTAATGGAATGAGTGGTTTCTGTGATGGACCATCTACTGGAAGAGGAATAACATTCTCGTGGGTGTAGGCCAGCCACATCATCTGCTGTTAGTCAGTGTGTCTGTGCCCAGCCATTATCCCATAGTGGCAGTACTTCCACTGCTCTGCCAGTGGGTGAGCTGTTCACACCCAGACATGGCAAGCCATGGGGTTGTGGTCCTGGGTGTCCTTATGAGGGAGTTTGTCCAGCAGACATCAGTCACGTTCAGGTAGCAGCAGTGCATCTCACTGTGGGCATAGACATGCCAATGCAACGATGAACTGCCACCTCTACCATGCACAGCTCACACCTCTCTGGCATACCAAGATGTAGAGGTAGCACAGAGCTTGGCTGTATTCATGCAGACACTCAACCAAAGAAGGAAAACAGCAGGAACTCAACCGTCCAATGTTTTATTAGTGAATCCAAGTTGCAAAAAGTAGAGCTTTTGAGTTACACAAACTCTTTTTCGATGCCATAAAAACATTCATTCCTTTACATATTTTATATTGTATGTTTTTATGGCATTGAAAAAGAGTTTGTGTAACTTGAAAGCTCTGCTTTTTGCATTTTGGATTCACTAATAAAGCATTGGCCGGTTGAGTTCCTGCTGTTTTCCGTCTTTGGTTGTAACTTTTTTTGCTTTTGGAACTCTACTGGCCCATGGAATGTCTTCTTTTTTTTTTGTTCATTGGACTTCTTGTTCCTAAGACCCACTTTTGACTCAGCCAACATTTGGATATACAGCCCATTTTATTAATTTGTTCATATATGGCTAATACTACTGGGGCCATTTCTCTGCACAGTCTTCTGTTGGTGAGTGACAATGCTTTATTGACCATTGGCAAGAATGATAGTATTGAGTGTAGAGAAGGTCCCTCATCTAACAAAGAATGTAATAAGTTTTTACAATTAATGCATAATCTGGAGCCCAAGGTACTGCAATTTAAAAGACTCCAGTGGCAACGCTTGAGTTTTAATGCATATTTGTCTATGGACATTGTTCCTTGTGGTTTGCGTGTTCTAAAGATGCCTACCTATGGTAACAGCCACCCAGAGTTACTTAGACAGTGACAGGAACTGAACCTGAGATTAAGCACTGACTATATGCATCTAATGAATAGTTATTTTGAAAAAAAATTGAAGCAGAGTTAACTGCTTAGACTTGAGGCTTTAGATGATACGTCGGCACATTCAGCAGATTTTTCCAATATGTCCAGTGAATACAGTAGAATGCTGGAAAGAATTAAGGCATTTGAAGACAAAGTAATTAATGTGAAAAAAATGTATTTATGACTTTAAAAATCAGCAGGTTTTCTATTGACCCAGGGATTCTAAGAGAATGATGTCATCTCATGCTCCTGATTCTCAACCAGCTGACTTGGCCGTTTGGTCTAGTAACATACCTGCCAACATACCTGCAAGATGCAGTGAAACCATCTGTGATTTGGATAGCTTCTCGTCTACTGAGGATATGAACGTCTTACCTACTGATAATACAAATGTTCAGCTGAGTAACCAATCTAAAGATTCATCTAGTAATAGTTTGGCAACATCGACTATGGAAATGAATGGAACGCTAACAAATATTGACTCTGAAAGGGCTTTTTTATCATTTCTTTTTATGTAGTGCCTACCCTGTTCCCTGGGTGGTGCCTTAATTTCTGTATGTGTGCAATCTATGGCACCCAGTACTTCAGGGTAGTGTGCTACATGGTAGAACTCCTGCATATTTGTGGCCCTGTTCTCAGGAGTACAGGGAAAATATATGTTGTCACTGGCATGTTGGAGCATAGTATTCAGGAACTGATGGAGGATCCTGGATGCTGATGCAAATGACATCCCCAAAATGTCCCCTGTTGGTCTCTGAAGGGTACCTGTAGCTAAGATTCTAAGTGCTACACATACCTTTGTCTCCAGTGGTATGGGTTCCTCTTGGTTTGCCCTGGGTCTGAGATCAGGATGGTAGAGGTCTCTATTTACCCTGTAGCATTCTAGGATTTCCACATCATGTAGGTTGTGATAAGTTAAACAGGGTCTGAAAATTCTTCTCCTTCTTGGCCTTGGTCTATTAACAGCAGCAGCAGCTGCATAGACTTTAGACTGTTGCACGTACAAATGAATTAAAGCAACAGCAGCCCCTAACATTCTTTCCGTGTAGCCTAGTTTCTGTGGCTGTATTCCAATAAGTTTTGGAATTTGCAGGAAAAACCAATACTAAGTCTACACGGATGCTTTATAGCTTGTTGAATAGCTCTTAGATCTTGGATTGGTTGATTAGCATACAATTCAGATGCTTATGCTATAATTAGCATGCCACAGTGTTTACCTTGTTTGCATGGTGGTGCACACCACTTACTGAATCCAGAATATTGAGCTATTACGACGTGCACACGGTGCGAATAGACCGTGTAGGCTTTATTCAATCCGGTTATAAAGTCTTAAACATTTAGTACTGCAGTGCAATGAGTCAGACCCTTTTCAGCGTTGACAACATCAAGGGTAAGTAATTACACCTTCAAGGTGGCCCACAAAATTCTCCAGAACTAAACTATAGAAAGTTCAGAAGGCAAAAATACATACCATTGGGCTGAATGCATTGATATTTAATAAAATGAAAACACAAAAAGTCAAATGGAAGTCTTTCAAATACTCCATCCTAGGAGGAAAAGGTCCACTCTGCCTCACATACAGAATTCCTTTCAGTTTTACTACCAGTTCTGCCCTGCTTCACCTACATCAGGCAATGGTCGCCTAATACAGACAAATGTAATCAGAGTTTTTACAATGGCTGCTTCCTTGGTCAACCCTACTTATCCCCATAGAAGAGACATTTCAACAGCAATGAAAACAACAGGTGGAAATATGAAAAGGTGCAAATTACCTTATTCACCATGGAGGATGAAGTGTTTGAACTAAGCAGTTTTAAAAACAGCCAGCCATGTTGTTTTTCTCAATTAGGGTACAAGGAATTACACACGTACAGAATATGATCTGCATACTGAATGAGTTCTGCTGTTTTGCCTCAGGAATTTGTGGAAAAAATAGTCAATTCATTAAAGAAATTTCTAAAGTATATGCTAAATAAATACAATCTAAGAAACAAAGGGGCTGCAACCCAATAATCAGCACCACAAGCCACCCCTTTTTGTATGACGCCAGGAACTATCATCTTACCTGTGACACACGTCTGATATATTTGATGTCTTGGGCCTTTTAAAAATCTTTCACTTTATTTTATCATTCTAAAATCAGATTATTTCTCATTTCATTCATTGTGGAGGTAAAATCTTATACTCAACCAGATCCATTTACCTTTGAATTACACTCGTAGGCATAGTTTTTTTTTTCTTTTCACTTTTTGACAACATCTTCATCTAGTTTTTACATTACAGCAGGAATTTTTCCAATGTAGTTTTGAAGAATGGGTTTCTTTAGTCTGCCTGGTAGTGTATAATGTCACATAAAGAATACATGCTTTAGCCATTATTTGGTATTTTCTATTTGTATTACCCTTCATCATACCAGCCATACACCCTCATCTCAACACGTGCCCTTCCATTACACTCACCAGTCCTCCCCATGTACTGTCCAAACTAATCTTCTGTCTGTGGGGATAGCAGTATTTACAACCTTCAGGCAGCCCCTCCACATGGCCCTGTTTAATATGCTGTGTGCAAACTACATGAATTGCAGCAGTTCATATTCAGCTTAGTATCCAAACTGTCATAGCCTGATGGAAGATAACCATGCTCATTCTATTTTGGATCAAAACTAAATGTTTTTAGCTTTTTGCTGTCACTAACTTTAACAAAAAGTCTATGCATCTTGCCTCAGAATAAGCCTTTAAATGGTCTAACAGGATCAGTGCTCTACCCCAGTTAACAAATTAAAATAAAATAAAATACATTTTACTTGCAAATGTTAGTCTTTAAAGTGCAGAATCACAGAGAAAATTTTGTTGAATTGACTAGTTTGTTAGACTCTTAACAATTAGGAGTTTTTCTTCCTGACTGTAAGAGGTGTCCATCCACCTTTCAGCATGACAGGGCAGCACTTACAGTCGTTGCACTTAGGCATAGCAGGAAACTGTGTCAGCTGCACCTGAGCATAGCTGAGGTGCAATTCAGGGACTCTAGATGCTCTAAGGTGCAGCCTGAGAAAGTAGGGTCTATATTAGATGAACAAAAGTTCATCTTAGCAAACGCTCACATGAGTGAATATCCAGATACTCGAAACTGTAATTGTGGGGGGCTGCGCCCCCCACACCCCCCTAAATATATATTCCAACTCCAAGATCGCATTTCAGTGAGGAAAGGGCAAATATTCCCATCTTCACTGTACCGTGATCTCGCAATTGCGGTTTCGAGTTCCGCAAAATTCGCTCATGTGAACGTTCGCTAAGATGAACTTTCGTTCATCTAATATAGACCCAAGAAAGTAGTATACAAATGAAGGTGTGATGAGATGTAAGTGAGGAATATGTGAAAAATGTGTAACTATCTCATGTAAATTAGGAGTTCTTACCACCTTTCTGTGATTCATAGTTTGTTCTGTGGTTCTGAGCCATGGCCATAAGTCTTATAAAAAGCAATGCCGCACCTTTTCTATCTACTTTGAAATCTATGATGATGCTTGGATTTGCTGTCAGTTTAGTTATTTCCAGTTCATATTTGCCTGTCTCAGACACAGCAAAACCAGATGTGCCCAGCAGTGCTTGCCTGTAAAGAAGAAAGAAATATAATCAAAAAGTGACCCATCTAGAGTTTGCTGAAAAATAAATCTTGGATAGATTTACAGTGAATAGGGATATAGTATGTGCTTTGGTGTCTTTAAATGGGGATTGGGGAGATGTATGGCCTACCTATATCTTTGGATAACAAGTTATGTATAACCCTCACTATACTTGCCACAAGGGCATTCCAGAGACAAATTGAGTTCATGATGGGTACCTCACAGGCTTCTGTCTTGAAGATACTTCAGCAGTTTCCCAACATACTCTTAGTATATATAGATTTGTATATCTATTTCCCAGTGTCAGCTCAGGACTGAGACATTAACATGTGTTCCTTCTATAGAATGGCATGCTTCCCTGAGGTAATAGGTGCAATAGATTGCACCCATGTTGCCATTAGGACCCTATCTGGGCCATGGGAAAGAGCAATACCAGAACAGCAAAGGCTACCATTCCATCAACTGTTAGTAAGTGTGTGATGCATGGGGGTGCATCACCAATGTGTCAGTTCACCACTTGGCAGTGTACGTGATTCTCATATTTGGTACACAGTTTCACTCTACCACCTCTTCCTGCATGGTAGAATTCCTCATAGACACCTTGTTGGTAAGTGAAAACATTTTGACTACCCCTAACCATAGCTATAGCTGTATTTGTAGGGTGGAATAGGTAGCATTGAATAATCACCCCCTTATTTGTTATGCATCCTCTTTCTTATCTTTTGCAAGTGATGCAGGCTACCTGCTCAAACTTTGGCTAAGGGCAGCAGTCCATAACCTCCCCATGGAGCTGCCAAGAAGTACTTCAACACTATCCTACATTGACCAAGTGATCACCCTGTAACTATACTCAGTCAGACTACTAAGAGGTGACCTGTGACTGACATACAAGGCATCCTCCTACCCAATACTGCTGAATTTACTGCACATCACCAAGTCAAATGGCATCAGGAATACTCTGTTCAGGGATATAAACTTCTTCTGCAACATTAACAGAACAGCTTGGAGGGACAGGTATATCTCACAGATGATGTAGCTGAACATACTCCCCAGTCACATAAAACAAAGATTATTCCTGTCCATATTCAAGCACAACTTGGATCTATGGATGGGAAACAGAATATTTACCCCAGAAATCCCCCCTGTACTACTAATAGACTGTGGCAGCTCCTAAATATTTTATCAAATGCATGGGTCCCCTCAAAGTATCTGTGGTATGATTCCATTTATTCTCATTAGGGGTAATACATAATTATCAACCATGGGATGGGTAAAGCCAATGTATAATCAAATGGGATATGTTAATTCAAGCAGAAAAGGGGAAATTGGCTAGGCTTAAAATGACCTGCAAAGGCAGTTAGCCTAGTACTTACCTATGAACCAATGAACCTATAAGGAGAGTGTGAGTGATAGCCATATAGATTGAGAGCAGGTGCTGACATGTGAGCTGAATGCTAAGTTGATCTGATAACAGGATGTTTTGGATGCAGAAGAACCTCTCAACATTGAACAAACTGTGCTGCAAGGCCTAGAACTTGGCTTAGAGGTTTTACCATGTGTTGTGGAAGTCTGGTTAGGCCTGACTGTCTTCTTCTTCTTCTTGGGGGTATCCACAGGAGTGCCAGCAGCACTTTCTTGAGATGCACTCAGTGCTAAGCCAAGTAATCTACCATGCATGCAGACAGTTTCTAAGCCACGTCCACCTGTGTTCACAATCTGTGTCTGATAAGCTGTTAAGTATGCACAAGGAGACTGTCAAGGATGCTGTGTGCATAACCATACTGTGCATGAGAATCATCAAGCACTCCATCATTTACATATATCGGTAAAATTCCCACCAATACTCTAACGATCTCTGCCTGACTCTCAGTGGCAGTAGCCTGAGCTTTAACTATGTCACTGCACATCTAGTGCTGGGCAGCCCACGCCTTGAATGACTCTTGAGCTAACTTTGACATATGCCTTCATCTAGCACCTCTGTGTTCAGGTGTGGCAGTGGGTATTGCTACCTCTGAAAGGGTAACCCTTTCAATAATGGGGTTCAGGATGTGCACAAGAAGCTGTTATTGAGCTCTGTGGTATCCCCCCTTACTGTAATAACATGTGACCATTCAGCTGAGCATGTGAGCTGGTGTCACTGCTTAAGGAGGTTTCAGCCAGCTGTGGTGTAGGGGCCATGCCAGTACACTTGGTGACCAAGTGACACCATCACAGGTTGTGTCTTGAGTAACAGAGTTATGGCAGTATCATTGATGTCAACACCGGCCTGTTTGTTGCTGTGAAGCACAGAGTGAGCTTGTTTCTGGTGCTGATGCTATGAGGAAATATGTGAAGATGTGAGCTGTGACAGGTGGAATTACTTTAATGTATAACTAGGATGGTCATACTTGCCATGCATTGGCTGCAGACTTTCTGCCACATCTGACATTGATGATGAAACATCTAAGGGTGACATATCCAGATTGTGTCATGCCAAATACAGAGTCTCATAATGCAGCAAAATGATGTACACTAACCTTCCATATTTCCAGATTGTCGTTGCTGGAGGGGTCTGAAAGTACTGTTGTCAATACTACCTCTAATGATTCAAAATGCATCTTCATCTGCATTTAAATCATCATCCCTTATAAAGAAAGGGTACTCCTCAACTGGTGTTAGAAGATGGTGATGGAAAGACAACCACCATTGCTACTACAGCCAGTTGCATTCTGCCTAGATTTTGTCTTGGTATGTCTCACCATGTCATTTGCCATTTTCTTGCATTATGCCAGTGTGTGGTTCCTTCTTCCAACTGCATATATGTCCACTGCTATTTGATTCCATGCATTAGCTTTCTCTTGTAGTTTTGGCTCACCTTTTCTATAAATGTGTGTTTCCCGCATTCTCTCAAAACATCCACAAGAATATGGTTCTCCTTAGGATTGAAGTTGTCTCTTCTGTGTTATGTCTCTTGCTATTGCATCATGGTGTAACTTGCAATCACATATTGTGAGAAAGGGACACCTGTCAGCCTTGTGCAAAATCAGATTGCAAAAACACAAAAAAACTACTAAGATAAATAAAACGGCTTCAGAAAGCAGTCAGGTATTGGGAAAGTGCATAGAGTGCTTTTCATTTAATCACATAAACTTTTTTTAGATGCATAAATACAAAAATATAAACTTTTACTTAAATATGATCACCAGGAAGTGTTTTAGCCAATCAGTGCACATGCTGTGATGACATCGGCTAAAAGAATTAACTCTTCCTGTTATACACAAAATATAACAATACAATTCTACCATTTGTCAGCAAAAAGAAACGAGGCTACAATTTTCAAAATGCATCTACAGTCATAAAATATAGATGCCAGATAATAAAAATGTACAATAATAAAAATAATAATACATACAAAGAATTTCTTTAAGCTACCCTACCGTGAAATTCGAAGTTTGTACATATAAAATACATATAAAATTACTTAATCTATTCAAATGTAAAACCACCAAGTTGCTACTGCTTATTTATAATAGGATAGTGTTACTATTCAGATACACTACCCTGTTAAACTGCTGAAGTTGTATATAAAAATGTTAGTTTATATTATAACAAATTAGGACATATACCTTCGTTACAAAACTAACTGACCAAATTAAATTAACTTGAAATTATGGAAGTGTGAATGTACAATTAAGGCGCAGCTACAGCGCTTATAAACAACATAGGGAATGCTCACCGAATTACTTATACATAGTCTTACTAACCATAAATATCAGCACTAAAAATGAACCTATATATATATATATATATATATATATATATATATATATATATATATATATATATATATTTATATAGTATACATACTATGTCATTCACTGGGCTATTTATACATAATCTTGAGTAACCATTAAACTAGGGCATTAAAGATAAGCCTGTATCTAAAATACATGGTGTGTCATTCACTGGAATTTACTATTACTGAAAATCAACATTCTCAGCAATACAAATTTAAAATAATAGGCAAAACTAAAAAGCACATACTATCATCTAGTTAAACATTTCAGTTTAAGTAAACATCTAATCGAACACATATCATTGATTCCTGGGAAATAATATGCATTGAAGTGAATTTGCTAATAAAGTTCAAGTTCTTCAAGCTTCAGAGAGGTCGGACTACCCTGAATATCTTGTTTAACATGGACAATGATCTTGATCTTGAATTTGTGGTTTGGAGTTGTTGCAATATGCTTAGCTAGTGCATTCTCCATTTTCCTTTTGTTAATGGCATATTGATATTCATACACCCATTCTTGGAGCTTACTTTCCATCTTACCTATATAAAATACTGGGGCAAGACTGACATTTAGCTAAATATACCACAAATTTTGAATTATAATTGTATCTGTCTTTTAATCTAAAGACATGGTTATTCATCTCAAATGTATTACCCACTTCTATGAACCTGCAAAAATTGCAGGATTCACACTTAAACATCCCTGGATACTTAACTGTGGTCTGTTAGATTCCAGAAGTTTCTTAATATTACAACCTCTCCTATAAATGATTTTAGGTAAATTGCCTAGTTTACTAAATAGGGTAGGATCACGTCTAAGCCATTCCCAGTTTTTGTGAACTAAGTCCTGTAAAAAATAACTATCTACATTATAGGTCAGAACTAAACTAAGGGTGAAGTCGGACTGTGCGACTTGAACTATCCTTATTAACATCCATCCCTAATGTATCACTTGATATTAACATGGAGTCCGCCACTGGACCTAGGATCGGGGTATAAATGCTTGACCTTCTTTTACTCTTAACTTCTTCAATAAGTGATTCTATTAGATCACTAGGGTAGGCGCACACTAGGAACATGTTCTTTAATAAATTATATTCCACATCGAAGTCTCCAACTATTGTAATAATTCTAGCTGCCCTTACCAGTTGGCCTTTAATGACCTAAAGTTTCTGATGGAAGGGATGACAGCTGGAGTAATGGAGAAATGAGGTGGAGTAAGTACTTTTCCTGAAAATTCTGGAGACATATCGATTACCCCTTCTATCTTTTCTTAGATTGATATCTAAATAAGCTATTTCCTCCCTGTCAAAGGTGTAAGTAAATTTAAGGAAGAATGTAGTACGGTTGAAGTAGTTTACTAACCAATTAGCATCAGTTAATCCCCCTTTCAACATGATAAAAATATCATCCAAGAACCAAGTGTAAAACAGGATCAGGCTCTTACATTCCTCCCTATTGAAGACAAATTCTGTTTTCCAAAATGCCATAACTAGGTTTGCCAAACTGGCTCCACATGGAGTACCCATGGCAACCCTGACTTTCTGCAAATAGAAATCATTCTCAAAAACAAAATAATTATTTGACAAAACAACGTCCAATAATTCAGATTGAGATTTCTGATTCAGGAGTTCCTTCCCTCCTTAACATCTCTGTAATCCATTCAATGCCCTCTAACTGTGGGATAGATGTGTATAGATCTTTCACATCTATTGTGAGAAAATTATAATTCTCACAATAACCAAGATCACTAATTTTCTTTAGGAATGACAAGGAATCTTTACAAACTTGCCCCTCACTTGCCAAATATTTTTTCAAGATGGAATCTACCACTTTGGCACATGGGTAGGTGACTAAGTCCTGGCCATCCACCAATGGTCTCATTGGTGGATTGGCCAGATCCTTGTGGATCTTAGGTATCCCAAATAATCTCGGGATCTTGGGGTAAAGCATGGTCATGTAATTTAATAAGTTAACTTCAATTCTAGCTTCGATAAATAAGTCATTCAAATACATTTTTATTCACTGATATGCCATGTTGACTTCATTAAGGGAAGCTGCTTGATAAGCTTCCCTTGCCAGAATGTTCTTCATTCATTTCACGTAGTCATGATGATCCACTATAGTCAAGCCACCACCATTATCAGGTTTAGAGATCCGTACCTTAAGTGATCTTAAATAATTAAATTCATCCCACTCACATTTGCTGACATTCATCTTGGTATTATTATTCTTAGAGTGTTTCTCTAGATACCTTAGATCTAACTCACATGAGTGTTCAAATATTTGTAAGATGGGGTGTAGTGGCTGATTGAGGGTACTTGGCACACGTAAAGGGTTTCTGGAATCTGATTCATTGTTGTCATTGTCTCCAAATAATAAATTCAAATTCAACTTCCTAGTATAATTTTTAATATCCAGAATTGTTCTGGCCACATTGATGTGTTGCGAAGGTACAAAAGTGTACCCCTTGGCCAATAATTCCACTATTTCTGAACTAATATCTACTTCCAAATAGTTGAAAATTTGGAAGTTGCCTGTATTGTTTCTAATGATACTCAAGTTGTCATTCGAATCAGGAAAAGTAACTAACGTTTCTTCTTGTTGAACTTCCTGCTGATCTTCCTGTTGTTCGTACAATTCACCTGTTTGGGGATAGCTCCTTGTTGGTTGAAGTTCTGAAAATTTGTAACTGGTGTGGTGTTACCCACACCATTCTGCTGTCACCTTCCATTCTGGTCATAAATTCTCTCACTTCTCCTTACGGAGAAGGACTCAGTCATATCCTCCTGATGAGACGTCTGGAAATGCCTTTGCTGTTCAAGGTTAGGGCTTCACTCCAAGTCATCCACCTGGGAATGGCCTTGCATTATAGCATTATTGTTATTATTAGGTGCCCAAATTTGTGATTTAGGTGGGCTTGGATAAGCCATGCCATTATCATAGGCTAAGCAATCTCATTGTAACTTTTTAACTTTAGTAGATTTCAGTTTGTTAAGATATTGGTCAATACTGGTAAAGGTTCTTGTATAATCATGTTGATACCTGTTAAACTCCAGATGTGCCTTAATGTTAAGGACTAATTCAGTCACTTCCCTTGAAATAGTTTCAACCCATAAATTATAATGCTTAATCATAGGCTCCAGCAATTCAAATCCCTGTTTATTGTATAACTGGAGTAATTCTAAGTGAAAAACAAAATTATTGACTAAGCTTGTCGGGTATTGGAACCTCCTAAAGCCCTTAGGTACAATACGCTGCTGTAGACATTCTTTAAAATATGAAATTTCAAGTTGTAATTTTTTAAGTTTAACAAGTTTAGTGTCAAATAATTTCAGCATTTCAGCAATACTGCTACTATGTTTATCATTACCTCCAGCCGGTTGCCCACGAGGTGGATTGTTAACTTCCATAGAAAAAGGAAAATTTCCGTTTAGCCAATCTGTTAATATGAGAGCCTCAATAAGCACTGAGGTATGACTCTCCTGTTGTACACTTCCTTGTTGCACTCAAGTTGTAGATCCTTGCTGAATTAGTTGTGTTTGCAAGTTATCACCAATGCCCTGTGGTTGCAAACCACTAAAATGTGAAGTATTGCCCGTATCTGAGTCTAAATGAGCATTTGTTGTTGATTGTACATTGCTTACATCCTCTCCATGTAATGTAAGCACAGTGTTAGACAATGAAACTGAGTCACGGAGCTCTCGGTGCTGGTTGTCTAATAATTCCAAATGCAATGTTAGCAGTTCCATCTGTTTGGCCATACGCTCAGTCAATACTATCAGTTCGCCATTGTCAACTTTGTCTTGTGTTTGAGTGAATAATCTTGGACTACCCGTGCCTCCAGATGCCATGACACACACAAACCAGATCGCAAAAACACAAAAAACTACTAAAATAAATAAAACAGCTTCAGAAAGCAGTCAGGTAGTGGGAAAGTGCATAAAGCGCTTTTTGCTTAATCACATAAACTTCTTCGGATGCATAAATGCAAAAATATAAACTTTCACTTAAATAAGATCACCAGGAAGTGCTCTAGCAAATCAGTGCACATGTTGTGATGACATCGGCTAAAAGAATTAACTCTTCCTGTTCTACACAAAATATAACAATGCAATTCTGCCATTTGTCATTAAAAACGAACGAGGCTACGATTTTCAAAATGCATCTACAGTCATAAAATATAGATGCCAGATAATAAAAATGTACAATAATAAAAATAATAATACATACAAATAATTTCTTTAAGCTACCCTACCGTGAAAATTGAAGTTTGTACATATAAAATACATATAAAATTACTTAATCTATTCAAATGTAAAACCACCAAGTTGCTACTGCTTATTTATAATAGGATAGTGTTACTATTCAAATACATGGCCGTGCAAGTACTCACATAAACACAAACAGACATACACAGACACACACACACACACACACACACACACACACACACACAGACAACACACACACGCACACATACACATTCAGAAGCACAATCAGACAGACTCACACATATACATAGAAACACACATTCAGAAACACAGACAGATGGATTCACACACACATACACACAAGCACATGCACACACATGCACACACCATTGAACAGCCACTTTGTTGAGGAAACACACCCACAGATATTTCGTTGTGAGTAAATGACTGAAAAGAAACACAGAATGCAAGGCATTGCAACTCTCCACCTTCATTCCACCCCCCCTTCCTGATTTTGCTTCTTAGAGCTGTCCATTGATTTTTTTGCAGTAAATTACTGAAGTCAATAATGCTAGACATTTAAAGTTTCATTATCTGTTAGTGTTTAACAAATCTGTGCTAAAGAACTGCCTGTTGCAGGCAACCTTCTCTCCGTCTCTGTCTCTGTCTGTTTCTCTCTGTCAGTCATTTATGTTGTCACATACACAATCACAATATCACAGACACACACAGACATGCTTTTCTTTTTTATTTTATTTTTCCCTTAATTTTACACTCACAGAACAGCAAAGCACTGTTTATTATACATAAAAATTGTGCATCTTTGTTATTTTACTGTCTGAGCTTCACAGCCTTTTAAAGTACTGCCGAGAAGGGGCTGACTTGTTTTTCAGTAAGCTTTGCCTGTACATTAACATTCTGCTGAAGAATGTTCATTCTACAAGTAGAGTGATGATGGACAGGTCGCCCATTCGCTAAACATTGATAACCAGACCTCACACTCCTACACAGATACTGTGGTGCCTAAATATGCATCAGGTCAAGAATGTGAAGCATTGGCTGTAACCATTTGTTAAAGTTATAAATCTTAGTCTTCAAGATGCAAACACACACAGCATAATAGCTTTTCAAGGATGGATACTTTCTAAAGTTTTCTACAATTTATAAATTTATAAATTTCACTGGATTCACAAGAAATACTATACCAAGTATCAGAACATGAAGTATGTATGGGGCAGAAATGTTTTGACATCATTAAAAAATATCACTTAATCTGACAGAAGTAGTATATAATGAATTTCTTTCAGCCATTATGCACACAGAAATGTAGTGAATAAGCAACTGTCTTTTTATCCTTTTTAAATCTCTCCACAACCGAGGAGGAAGTAGCATACAAGAGCGAGTAGCATCAGAGAAGTGTTGCGAAACCCATGTAAAACGCTCATAAGTAGGAAACATATGAAAGGTATATATGCCCTTAAAAAATTCTATTCATTAGTGCAATACCAAGTTTGTAATCTATCTGACAGACCATAGAGTATAAAAAATAAGCAGGGAAAGTAATATCAGTTTGCTATCCTGAATTACTTTAGTGAGAGGAGCTGAATTATACAAATCAGTAAAGCATATATTTTTAGCACCAACCTTAACTGCTATTATTGTCTGTCCGGGGTGCTGAAGTAATCTGTAAAGTAATAAAACACTAATTAATACACATCACGTAACAAGCATTGATAACGTGCCATTAATGACTTTTCTAAGAATGTTATTCAAGTAGTAAGTGGAAAGTGTGTAGATTGCTTAATAGTAATTTCTAAACATATGAATAAATGTTTAATTTCATTTTATTAAATAAAATGAATATTTTCAAAACACTTATGAGTCCATTTCCCATTTCCATTTCTCTCTCTGTGTCTTTCTTTCTTTCTGTGTCTGTCTGTCTCTCTCGCTCTTTCAGTCTAATCTTCTTTTGTTTTTCTTTCTCCTTTTATGTTACTTTTTCTACAGGTCCATAGATGCCAGGGGCAGCTCAGTCGAATGACTCCCAGATGTAGGACCTTTGACCACCTCCCCCTCCCCACCCAGAGATGTCTTCACAGGGTAGGGTGGTGGTTCCACCCCTGTGGGCTCCCTGGTGCATGGCAGCCTAGTAAGCCATGAACCCCTCAAGCTTCAGGGCCTGGTTGAGGCAGCAGCTGAACAGGTTGTGGAGAGGTACCACAGCCCGTACAATGACTTCTCCATCTGGTACAAGACTCAATGACCTGGCTGACTCCTACCATCAAGACACTGGAGGCCTCCACCCCCACACCATCTAGGTTCATCATGCCATTACAGAGAAAAATAAATGAGGCCCTCTGGACTCAGATGGTAGCTGCATGGCACACCTGCCCCCCCCCTTTTGTGCCTGTCTGTCATCTGTATGTCTTGTCACCACTCCAAATGTCAGTCCACTACAGTGTTCCTGTCTGTCCTGTCATTCATTTATGTTTATGTATTCCTTTGCTCTCCCCTGACCATCTTCTTTATGCTCTCTATCATTATTCCTTCCTCAACTTACCTCTTTAAACAAAATTGAAAAACGAGGGTCTATCCCTTGCAAAAACATAGGACTCCTCCTCTCCCTCATTCTCCAACACAAACATTTCAATGTCCTCCTTCTGTGTGTCCCTTGTCTTTTTTATGCCCTATTTCCAGCTTTCCTATCTGCCCTGTTTCCCCTTATAAAAGCCCAAAGAGAGTGCCATATAAGGACACCTTTTACAGAAAATAAAAGAAACATTGAAACAGTTTACGTAAGCTGCAGACCAGTGGTTCTCAGCTTGGCTCAGTGCAGATTCTAGTTGAAGCTGTCACGTCTGTAGATGCAGAGCAAAAATAAAACAAGATATATTATATAGCTGCAGCTTCTTGCGCACATACTACACTAGCTTTTAATCAGTTTACACCAACTAGCAAAACTGTTATGGGTGTTATGTCATAGGGCTAAAACTTTACAGAAACAGCACTGTTTGTGTTTTGCTTATTTGAATACAGGCAGAGTGCTGCTATTCGCCAATTACCATTATGCTTGTGTGAATTCTATAACTATGGATACCACCCACAGATGTACCAAGTGTCTACATCTATGTTTATCATCTTACAGTGCCCTTCTGATACATCAGAATATGTGATATCCAAAAAAAGCTATAAATTTGATTTGTACTGCATCAATTTTCCTATGTATATACCTACACACACATATACACACACACACGCACACACACACACACACACACACACACACACACACACACACACACACACACACACACACACTCTCAAAGGTAAAATGCATGGGTACTAGAAGTCTGGGCCCGTATATACACTTGCATCTACTACTTACAATATAAGGGTAGCCTAAATGAATAAATACATATTTTACATAAAGCATTTACAGTACACTTTTAACACAACATTTTTTGCATTATATAAGGCATCTGTACATTGTGGCACATGTTTCTGTATATATCCTTGCTCTTTCACATATATTTTCATATAGTAACTGTTATAGTCCAGTTTATTTACCTCAGGTTAGTGTATATAGCATTATATTTATATACATGCATGTGCATTTCTGAATTCTGCATATAGTATTTTCAAGTTTTTTGTGTAGAGCATAAAGTATTTTCCATATAGAATTTCATATTTTTGTATAACAACAGAACACACAACACTAACCATAATGTCTCTATACCTCTCTGTTTTTCTCATGAAACTCTTAATTGTATAGTTTGGAAATGGACAACTACTAACCACCCTCAGCCTGTTACCCTACATACGGCACCCCATGTAAAGTTTGCCTGGGAAAATACATTGTGATTCCTACAGTCCAACAGCTACTATTGTTCTTTTTATTATACATAAACTTCTTTTTTTGGCTACAGAAGATACTTCCTGCTATGGTTTTCATTCCAGCTTCACTATTGTGCTATTTTGTGGAATTCTAACTGTTCTTTTCAGTGGAGTTGGTTGAGGCTGCCTCTTGTTTTAAACGTTTGCATATTGGTCACTGCTAACAAAACCAAAACAAGCATAGCATTACTCCATCTAGAAACCTTGGAAAAGCCAGTACGTCAGCCAGACAGCTTGCTTTTTGTTGCACAGAAAGGGTCCCCTCAAATTTTAAAAGTCTGATGCAAGCACTTAAAAAATACAATTTTTGAAATTAGGAGGACTCGTAACTTTATTTTACTCCTTTTAAGTCTTATAGGATGGTTACAGAAAGTATAAGCACTTATTAAAGTAGCACAACACAGCATTGTTGCCCATTTATTTTTACCACAAAATTGAAAATAAGATGAGAGGAATCATAAATAAAAAGGCTCAAAGCACTTGACAAAATCAAATATATATCCCAAAACCGACCAAAATTTTAGAAAATACTCTCCAGAAGTACTCAACAAAAATAAATATCTTGTAAATGAGTCAATATTTTGACTAGGTTTTCCTATGGCACAGAAGAGATTAAGGTAAATGTCTGGAAGATGTTTTTTCTTTTTTTTTTAATCAAATTGTCTCTACTTTTTCTCCACCAGCCTCAATCATTATGGGACATATTGAGAGCCAGGAGGCCTGGCAGTAGAACTTCACAGCTATTCTGAACTTCTCTGCATGTAATGCCCCAAGCTGGCCTCATCATGCACATACACTTCCAAACATGCAAGCAAGGCTTTGTGGTCACTATACTACTATTAGAGTAGTAGTTTCCACAGAGGGTCAATCCTGCTGCCACTCATTCTACATATATTCCTAAACTGAGAGAGAAAACCTTTCATCACTCAACATCTCTCCCTCACATAAGGACCATGAGTACCTGAGCAATTAATTAAATCTGGATCACCAACCAGCAATGCAGATGAACCCTTTACCCTTATAATAATGGAATAGTTTACTTTAGTCATGGCTTGTTTGTTTTTTTTTTTTTACTCTGGGTGGGATTCGTAGGTAACATGCATAGCACACAAGGACCTTAAGCATGGTTCTCAACAATATGCATGGTGGTGCCAATTCACAGACGTTAAGACATGCCACACAACAGCTTGCACAGCTCTTTATGCTGCATGTGCAAACAAATGCATAAATATATAGAAATAAGCTAGTGTAAGGAAATGAGTGTATAATGACATTTTAATAAGGAATAAAAAACTGCTGTGATTCACAGCCATCTGCATGTAACGATACAAACAGATGGCATGCCAAAAATTTCAGTTTTGCAGTCTGTAGTAGTCATGTTCACAGCTGTGGCAGCTTGCCTTCATCAGAATCTGTTTGTTTTAGCAAGTGCCAATGTTCACTGATTTATGCGGTCTCACAGGCTTACTCAGAAATGATACAGACTGTAGCTGATGTACCATATCCTGACCAAAGACTAGATAGTGGATCTGGATATAAGCAGGAGTTTAGCCTATATACCTTACCTACATGATAAATCTACAAGGATGTGTGGTTTTCCTATCCCTACAGATACAGATATATTTGTAGTTCTTACTATGTTAGCTACAGGAACAAATCAGTGACTTACTGTGGACACTTTTGGTATTATGGAGGCATCTGCCTCACAAAACTCAGTAAGTTTCTTACTATCATGCATGCTGCTGCATTTGGCAAGCAATATGGTTCCCAGGACTGGAGGGGAGACAGACAGAACTATATATATCTTCTACAACATTTCAAACCTCCCTGAAAGTCCTGGATGAAATAGATTGCAATCTGTTGGACCCATATGGCAATAAAGTGTGCCCTGGCCCACAATCACAGAAGTACATCACTAGGAAATCCTACCATTCCCTGAGCTGCTAGATAGACTGTAATGCACTAGTGATTACGTCAAGCATGTGTATGTTGGGGGGGGGGCACACTGATACCTCACATTACTCCTCCCCCATAATAGGCAAGCTGATGTCAAGGTCAGTCCCACCATTTCCTGAGCTGACTGTTCCAGTGCCCAAGCCACTACTCAGATTCTGACTGTCTGGGTCATAGTCAATGTTTTATTTCATTTTATTTTAGAAGTATTTTTTGATAGGCGCATAGGTACTTATTAAGCTATTGATCTGTGGGGATCTTAAGAAGCCTAGCTTTACATTCACCTGGTACCTTTTTTAGCCCTTATACATTATGCATAAATAACATGTAGTAGGCAGAGTACATATAATAGGATATTTATTTGTTGCTTCTATGAGAATGCCTTTTTAGCTTTTTTTAAAAAACATTTTTTAGTGGTAAAAAGTACACTGTCCAGAAACATTTGCTTGTGGATAGGGCAGTGATTATACTTGCAGGTGGGGAAATATTCTTGAAGCTAGCATATAATTCTAAAAAACCCTGTATATAGACTGCATATTCTCAGCAGACAGAATAATTTAACAAAATGAATGTAATTATCCAAAAGTGTTTCAGATGATGGAGGGAAGCAGAACATAATATTGTGCAGCTTTTGTAATAGCAGGTTAAATACTGTCAGAACAACCAATATTAGGAACTTAAACTGAATATACCATCAGGGCCATAGGCAGGTATACAACATGTATATAACATGTATATAGCAAATATGCCATGCAGTATACTTTTTAAATAATTTATTCATTTTGTGCAGAGATGTGGTAGATTAAAAAAAAAAACATTTATCATGATTTATGGTTACATATTTTGTTAAACAGCTTTCTTTTCTAAATGCCTTAGTAATTAAATGAGAATTTTGCTTAAGCCTGTCACTTCTGAATTTTCTTCCCAGTAGAAGAAATGTATTCAGAAATCTGATGTTGAAGGGAGGGGCAGCATTTGATAAGGTGGTATACAACACTGTGTAAAATTTCAAAAATCCTGGCTACACCCTTGATTGCACAATCATGTGTGCAACAATTATAAGCAATAAAATGGACGAAAGATACATTGTTGCTAAATAAGAATTTGAAAACATAAATCAACAGAGGAAAATAAGTGTTTGATGTAGTAAAAGAAAAGCAAATCATGAAAACATCAGAATCATAAGTATATACTGTGAACACAGAAACATAAGAATTAGAAGTCAGTCCCAGCCCTGTGACATAGAGTGATGAAGCCCTAACTACAGTCCAGAAGTCCCATGTTTAACCAGTGATACTGGTATCTGAGAAGGAGGGAGGATGAGCATGAGTGACCACTGCCAGCTTGTCCATCCTTGGGAGGATGCAATCCCTGCAGCACTGGCAGCACCTAGAGGGTTAGGTTGCATGCATTGTGTTGGGCAGGGGCTGCCCACTGAGCCAGGGAAACAAGAGGTGCATGGGAACATGCACACATCTTCTCCCTGACTAGACAGTTATAGCATGCTTGCACATGGCCCAGTGGAGAAAACAGTCTGCCACTTCACAGGACTTGCAGCTGCCCATCTCCCTACCAAATGACTCTCATTTCTAGGGTTTCCTGACATGAAAGAATGGCTGTATAGCTCATATCTCACCAGGGGATACCTATCGCTCACCATTGTTGACTGAATGAGCCAACTGAATGGGTAGTAGAATTATTAGGCAGGGTCCTTCACAGCTGGGAAGGGGGTTGAGAGTTAGAAGGCAGATAAAGATTGTTTTCCATAGTCTGTTCTTTTCCACAGCAAGTGGTCAAACTGGAGTTTCTAGTCAGTTCGTATTCTAAATAATCTCATTCCTCATATCAGTTTACCAGAACTGTTGCATGAATCCTTCAAAAAACTATCCCAGAGTTTGTATTGTGGATCTTTTTATTTATTTTATTCCAATATTGCCCTTGTAAGCTGACCTTTATCACACAATTATTTACCAGGTTAAGAAAACAAATTTGATTGATTACATTTTTATCACATTTGAAATCTCAGCCTCCACAGAAAGGCTCCCCCATGCATCCATTACCTCAGTCTGCAAAAATATTATGTCAAACTGTCAATGAACTGCTTACCCTCTCTTCTAAAATTATGTCTTCAGTTATTTCACTGTTTTACTTCTGAAGGATGTTACCCTCCTGGAGTTTGTTCAGGTAGTTAAAGTTGCTTTGCATACTAATGCTGAGTTGACAATCAGATATGCCAGCTGTACTCATGCAGAAACTCATAACCTTAACTTACTACTTCATTTTTCCTGGAGGGAGTCTGTGTAAGTGGAACTGTAGGCTGGTGCCCCTGATCTGTTTCCTGGTCTCCTCCCATGACCATTTTAAGTCCCTCTTTGGACTGGAATCCACCAGCCCCATGTACTGGTATGTGTGTTACTGCTGAGAATGCTCTGGGAGGTGGAAAAGAATCAGAGCCCCTGGGACAGCATCATTAATGGTGCACACAAAAATTGTGGCTTAAACCCTGACTCTGCCCGTGTTTGCCCTTTCTTCTGAATGGTCATGCACATGACAGCTGTGGGCCAGCTGCCTATGCCTCCTTGGTAACATACATACTCCTTAGCTGTCATACCCAACTACTGACTAATGCCTCAGTCAGTGGTTCTCCTGTGTCTGCCAGTGACCATAATACAGGTACAACACAGCATATCATGCCTTTCCCATTCCCAGATGGCTTCTTCACTACCTGGCTACTAAATGACTCCAGAGCATCATAGTAAGTCAATTGTCTCCCTGTACAACAAATCCAACATAAATTCTATTTTTAAATCAATTATTCCATGGGAGACCGAGGCTGGGTTCATGTTCTGTAGCAGTAGATAGTATAGAGAGTCCTTAGGCTTATCAGAGTTGAACCCAGTCACCACTGGAGAACCAAAATGCAAGGACTACAGATGCTGTTGAATCTTTCCCTGTACATTTTGATGCACCCTGCAGTGTCTGCCCAGCACAGGCCACCTACTAGAATGACTGCCAACAAATTCCTGCAGTCTCCCAGATACAGTGATGCCCAAGAAATGCTTGGTCCTTATCATATATATGCAAAGTAACTTTCTTTAATTTCTCTTCACATAATGCAGATTTATTGACTCTCCTCCTCTCAGCAAATGTGAAAGACATAGGGGTGAGGCAGGCAGTGCTAGCCATTGTTCATGCATATACTGCCACAAGGGCACTCTTTCCTGGCTACAGTCCAATAGATATGCTTTGCAAGACAAGCACATGCTGCCACTCTCCAAAGTACTTCCACCTTTTCTGTGTCAAAATCACTACAAAATCAAAGTAATCAGAATGGTATGGTGTTCACTGCCTTTTCCTTATTTTATCTTTTCCCTTTCATTCCAGCAGTTGTGCAGCCATCTTCACAGCTTTCTCATAACTTATTAAATGGGCAGCATGTTGGAGCAATATCCCCACCACTGGGTAAGAGTTTAATTCTGGCCTCCAAATACTATATGAGTGGATTCTGCATAATCACTCTGGATCTGCAGGACTTTTCTTTGGGAACACCAGTTTTTTCCACATTCTAAAGATATGCTGCATAATGTAGATTGGCTACTGTAATACAATAGCTTGTCTGTACAGCTTTTCTCCGTGGGTCTCTCCTGTAAATGAACCCTGACCTCAGTGAGATTAACCCTAACAGAATGTACTAATAATTTGAATGCAAACTTAGAATCATATTTAAAAAGGCTTATACATGCTGGCCCTGTCATCCTCATAGCAGTGTTTTTTTTTTTGTTGACTGCACTTCTGTTCCATAATGGTGATCAGACCATCAGCCTCACCTACCAAGACACCTTTGGCCCCTATGCATGAAGGTCTGGGCTTCATTTTGTTCGACAATCCAGATCATCCAACCTATTAAGAATGGGCCATAATTGTTCCCAGGCTGGAGAAAATACAGGGTAGACTCAGTGTGGCATTATTCTCAGTGCTTTCACTGGAGGATTTTTTTCTAATGCCTTAAGTCCTGTCCCTGTCACAGTAAAAGTGAGTGTCACAAAGGTGGGCATGTAATGTTAGCCCATGTATATGCATGTACTGCTACAGGGACTATAGCCCAACACTGCTACTTGGCAAGCCAGCCACATGCTGCTTCCCCAGATCTGGAGTTATTTATTTATTTTGTATTTTATTTTACATTTGTTTACCGGGAAAGTCCAACTGGGCAAGTACCCATTTTCAGTACAGGTCCAGGAAGAAAAGCTCCACATATAAGACATTTATACATAGACAGAAGTGTAACAATTTATACAATATTAAGACATGTAGGAGTAGCATCATATTTCTGGCAGTAAAGAACTGTTGACAGTTCTACATATAAGATATATGAAAATAGACAGAAGTGTAACAATTTAAATAATGGTAAAACAAGTAGATGTAACATCATATGTCTGGTACTAAACAGCTATTGATAGAGAATGCATATAGAGCAAAATGCAACACAGACTCTAAATAATTCATGACGTCATACAGAGGTAAAGTAAGATGTATTAGTAACTATAATATTTATGTACAAAGGAGAAAGAAAAGATGGAGTGAAGGGGATAGGAGCTTGGGGAGGGTATAAGGATAGCTGTAGATGATGGCTGAAAAGAGATTTATTCTACTCGACAGAGTCGTAAGTCATAAGAATTATGCCTGGCCTCTGCCAGTTGTTAACAGTTCCAGTAGATGTTCCCAAATCCCTCCTACAAAGAAGGCAAGCTAAGCACCTGTGACACTAATCAAACTCAGGTCATCTACATCACAAACCCTTCTTAGAGTTCTCATCATAGTAATTGGTGATGCATGGATACATCTACAGCAATTTATGCCATTACTCATTGCAATACACCGTGCAAAGAGCACTCACGGTTTAATCAAATATGACAAAAAAAGAAAATAATTTGTAGCAAATGATATGCCAACTAAAAATTATAAGCTACTACTGGGGTTTGTAACTCTGCATATTGCATTCACTCTGCACCTAAGGTTTGTAACATTCCAAAAACCTATTTGAAAATATGAATGAGTATATTTTATTTCTGTGCATAGATATATGGTCAAATGCTTTTTAAAACCAGAAGATTGGACATTCCACAGTGCATTACTGAAAAAGGTGTGTATAGTATACTTGTGTACAGAAAAGTAAACCGATTAATGTAATAGCATTTCACTTTTGCTAGAATAATTTTCACAAAACTCTTTATTTTGTTAGCGTTTTCAACATTGATCTTTTGTACTACGTTAAACCAAAGCAAGGAGTAACAGTCATAATTGTACTTTGGATAGAAGAACTGTTAGGGTTTCATTTCTGCAAACACTGATATGGATCAGAGATAACAGTAACAATGTTCTGTATGTTCTTCCCAGTGTTAATGCAAAATGGTATGTGTAAAGCAATTAAGCAAACTACTATCTTGAAATGTGTAGGAGTTCTAATAAAGGATAGTTTTATGCTAAGGATCTCTATGGAAACGAAGGAGTGGCCTATTGTTTGCGGTCAGAGTCTACATTCCAATAACGCAATGTAAATGCACAATGAGGTAATGCTGTTCAGGTACTGTGATTAGAACTGATATTGGGCAAATTTCTACACCTTTATACTCTCAAGCTAAATTATAGGGCAGATTTCTTTTAATTCATCCTTGTATGTTGCTTCAAGTAAACCCATCATTCTACACAATCCTCAATATACAGGCTTGCTGGCACAGGGGCAAGGTGACTGCCTGTGACACAAATGACCCCACTTCAGATATTGTCCCAGACACTGGATTAACAGCTGAGTATGCAGAGAACTGTTGAGACTTTAGCCTGTTTATC